>NC_072425.2:63097500-63235000 GCF_028878055.3 Symphalangus syndactylus | reverse complement strand
ACTGAATACATTATTTTCTCGATTCTGTTTTCTTAATAAGTATCTTAGGCTGGGCTGACATACCTGTTTCTCTCACATTTGAGCCACTCTAGTGACCCTCTACCCCCAAAAAGAGAAAAAATTATCAAAATACACCTTCGGTTCTATGAACTGGGGTGGGCTTTACCATTAAAATCTGGTTCCTAATGCTTTCTTGAAGCTAATAATTTATCCTTGTTCTGTTTCTAGTCACTACCACCACCCTCCCTGGATAAAAAGTAAAAAAGAAAAATTTCTCTTACATGGAGAAACCTATTTATCACAATGATTGTCAGCTAGCTGAGAAAAAGCACACTCCTTTCCCCACATATTAAAGAAACAAATATTTGTGTAAATGTTACTCTGGTTGCTGTGATGAAGGGGCTGGCTGCAGTCAAGAGCACCAAAGCCGTCAGAAAATATCTGCTGTGTTGCTGAAACCGGGAGCTGACGCTTGGCTCGGAGTAGTTATGGGCCATGATGACAAGACAGGAACACAAGACAGGCAAATTGGAGATCAGCACAAGAAGGATTAATGAAACGCCCTTCACCGTACTGCAGGGAGTTGCATCTGCAAAACCCTCAACCTTTGCCAGGTTTATTTGCATCTAGGAGAGGGGCTCCCTGTTATGAGAAAGTCTGCCCCCAAGACCTTTTACTTGGCCTTTCTCTGTTAATTCCAGCAATGTGCAATAAGACTTGCCACCAAGAGGTGGCCAGAGGTGGAACGGCCAAGTAGAAATTTCATTTCCCAACCAAGGGAACATTTCAATTTCTAGGAAATCAATTGAGCTTCTATTAAAAACAATGACACATCTATGTGCTTTCCGCAAATAGGCTGCTTCCTGTTGGAAGGCAGAAAGCTGCCCTCCCCTGAGCCTCCAGATGAGCTCTGATTTATCCCTCCTGCACCAAGAATCATGTGAGCTGAAAGGTCAGGCAGTTAAAGATTTATGCTTTGTTTTATAAGATTGCTCAGAGAGAGACTCTTTTCCCTCTCTTGTTTATTTTTTATCCTCCCCCAGCCTGTCGTCCATTTTTCTGCCAAAACTAGACCATAGAAAAGGAAATGGGAAAATGTAATATGAGCCCAGGAGCTTGCTGTCTCCCCAGATGGCAGGCTGTGTTGAACCAATGAGGGCAACCCCTGTGGCTGGCCACCACAACCCACCCAGAGAGGGGCACATGCATCAGTGTGCCTTGTAAATCTTTTTTAACCTCAGTTCTGAACTGGGATTTATTTGTTTTTCTAGGCAGATGGATCTGGCTCTCTCTGGGCCTTACAAAATGATCTGTCACTGTCTACCCTAATAACCTACAGCAGTCTGTAATAAAGTCAGCTTGCCCAGTCTAGCAAGTGGACGCCATAGCTTAGATCATGTTAGGTCTTTTTGTTTATTAGATGTCTATCTTGGGCTGCCCAGGCATTGGTCTTTTCTCAAGTATACACCCCTATCTCCCACCACGGGAAAGCTATCTGAGCAAGGCATTGGAGAGGATGAAGGTTATGTGTGTTTATTACCTGCTTGCTGGGTGTGATCTTTTATGTTTATTATTGACATGGTAATATTTGGGGAAACAACCAGTCCAGACCTGATAGGTGAGAATGAGTTAAAAATCTTAAGAGCTTACACATTTTTAACCGATGTGTATCTTACCAATCTCATTTGCTTCTCGCCAAATCTGTCTCTTTTCCTATTTAATATAATCATGACCCTATGAACAGAGCTAGAAACAATCAGCATGTTTTGAGTTTTCTCTGTTCCCCTTATATCAAGTCAGTCCCATTTCTTACTGATTAAGCCGGAAAAATGTCCGTGCCTCACTGCAGCCCTCCAACATGTCTCCTGGGCTTACTGTGATAACCTCAGATCTATCTTCCCCGCCAGTCTATGTCTCTCCTCTTTAATCTATGGATCTCAACACAGCATCCTGATCCAGAAATCATCAATGCCTAATCTTTTATTCAATGTAAAGTCCCAAATCCTTACAATAGCATCCCCTTCTCTGGCGAGACTCATTTGCTATCCACTCCCTTCATGCTCATACCCATGAGCTTGCTCCACTGCCCGTGCACCCTCCTCAACCTTTCCAGATCTCCATACCTCTACTGCAGTTTTTCTATCTAGAATTCCCATTGTCCTTCCCTTAACTCAGAAGAAACAAAAATAGCCATTTCTGTAAGATTTACTTCAAAAGTCATCTTCTCCATTGAGCATTCCTCAGCACCTCCAAGAAGACTGAATCTCTTTTTGCTGTGATGCCTCTTTATTCATTATGCAAGGAGGCATCTATACCTCTGCATCACAGCAAGTTGCAAGCATTTCTCATTTCCCCCATGCCAGACTAAGAATTATTTGAAGTCAGAGCATGTCTTATTTGTATCTCTACCCCTAGCAATGGGCCCGGTATTTAGCCATTGAAGTTAGAATTCTCTCATCAGCTGCAGGAGCATGACAAATAAGTTGATTAGGTCTCTGAATGCACTTGGCTTTGCAAAAGGTCACTTAAGGAGAATTATGTAGATATACCCTATAATATTTTCTAAAGGCTTGTAATCTAAATCAGGTTCAGGCACTTAAGTTTAGATTGAACTTGGTCCCTCTCTATAACATCTCTTCTACCCTTATAATGTTTAAATATTATAATAGCAAATTTTAAGTCCCAAGACTTGCAATGACCTTGTAGAGGTCAGCTGTTGCTTTTGTGGCTTCCTAGCATCCATTGCATATTCTTTTGCTGAAAGTATTCAGAGTTCTTTGGGGAACTTACTAGCTTGCTCTTTGTGTACATTCCACTAAGGCTGTTAAGCAAGGTTCTGAGTCTTGTTCTAACCACAGTGGTGGCATATGACTCATGCCAACCAGAGGATACCCTCCTAGAATTTGAATGTTGAGCCCTGGAGTAACAGACTTAAAAGTGTTGAAGATAATTCATTTCAACAGAGCTTGAAGAGCCTTTTGAAAACTTGTTGCTAGTTAAAAACAAGGAACTACTGTTTGTTTCTGAGCCAAGCTGTACAGAATTCCTGTTAATCCTGTGAAGTACAAAATATCCAATATCCTTTCTATCCTATTTTTTGCTCAAGTTATCCAGGTTGGCTTTTATGGCTAGTCAAAAGAAAGCCCAGGCTGGGCACAGTGGCTCACACCTATAATCCCAGCACTTCGAGAGGCTGAGGCAGACAGATTTCTTGAACCCAGGAGTTCAAGACCAGCTTGGGCAACATGGGGAAACTCCATCTCTATATAAAAAAAAAAAATTCACCAGGCATGCTGATGTGGGCCTGTAGTCCCAGCTACTTGGGAAGCTGACATGGGAGGATTGCCTGAGCCTGTGAGGTTGAGGCTGCAGTGAGCTGAGATCACACCACTGCACTCCAGCCTGGGTGACAGAGCAAGACCCTGTCTCAAACAAACAAACAAACAAACAAAACCCAGTTCAAAAGCATCCTTTGATTAATAAAAATATATTAAACCCATTCACTATAGTCTAAGCGTTAATTCTATTATGTTATGCCCATTGGTTATATCCTGATTGGTAAGCTAGGTATGATATACAGGAAGTCTTTGTTACAATCCAGTGCTAGATATAGCCAAAATAATTCATGCCTAAAAATCACTTACAGGTAACCTGAAGTCATGAAAGATATATACAAGATTTATTCCAATCCTCCCATCCCTCAAGAAGTCAACATAAGCTATTTTCTTGATACACATGGAGTTTCTTTAATGTTGACTCATCTAACCTTTTTCATGTATACTTTTGTCTCCCGCCCCAATGCAGCAATGATATCAAACAGTAAGGGCACTACGAGTGTGTGGTACATTTAGCTTATTTACAAAAACTATAAACAAACTAGAAAATACAATTCTGCAGTACCCATAAAGTTCTACAGCATGCAGGCACAAGAAAGGCCCTTTTATCCATGATGTGAACTCATCCCACTGTGACTTCCTTCTCTCTCAAAGAATTCTTCTAAACTTCTGAGACTTCTCTCCAAGTAGAAGACACCAAAACCACTTATTTTACAATTGATAACATGTATTTTATTTGCATAAACATTTCTCAGTAAGATTATCATGAGGAAGACAGCCTATCATAAGGATGACCAACAAAAGAAACCTCTAGTTAAAAAAAAAAAACATGAAACACTAAAGTCTGATTCAGGGCTTTTACTTTTGTGGTTGCAAGAATGCATACTTCTGCAATACAGAACTTCTTATTCTTCTCTATGATTTATTATTGGCCTATAGATGTTCTCCTGAATTCACTTGCTTTCACCAATATATTTCTATACTAAACCTAAAACATTTACCTTCTCTTTGAAGTTGATTTGCCCTCCAGTCTAACTACTCAGCATAAATCAATTGTGCCTATGGTCATAAATTCTGATGTGAACCAACTTCAGTTTAAATTCAGGTACTACGGCCGGCACAGTGGCTCACGCCTGTAACCCCAGCACTTTGGGAGGCCAAGGTGGGCAGATCACCTGAGGTCAGGAGTTTGAGACCAGCCTGCCCAGCATGGTGAAACCCCATCTCTACTAAAAATATAAAACATTAGCTAGGCATGGTGGGGAGCACCTGTAATCCCAGCTACTCGGGAGGCTGAGGCAGGACAATCGCTTGAACCTGGGAGGCGGAGTTGCAGTGAGCTGAGATCACACAAGTGCACTCCAGCCTGGGCAACAAGAGCGAAACTCCATCTCAAAAAAAAAAAAAAAAAAAAAAAAAAAAAATCCAGGTACCATTACAAACTAGCTGTGTGACTGGGGGAAAGAAAACCAAAACACTAAAATTCTGAGTACGTTTTCTTGTCTGTAAAATGGATCTAATAAGTGTACTAGCCTCATAGGAATGTGACGATTAAATGAAATAATATATATTGCCTGGTACATAGTAAGCCCTCAGTGAATGTTAATTTTGATGAGGATTATGATGATAATATTGATTAATAATGTCCAACTTTAATACATTCATTTGTGAATTAAGGATGATCTGTACCATTGCATTCTTTGTCATCTTCATACCATAAAAGATGACAACACTTAATGAAAAGCAGACAGCAATAATAGAAAAGTAGTCATCCCCAATATGAAGCAGTTATCAGTCTATCAGAAAAATTTCACAGTAAGGAGGATAATGCTATGATAAGTTTTTTTCTAAAGTAAATCTAGGCATCCTAAATGAGACCTTTCAGTCAATTCCAGAACATATTACCTTGCCTTTCCAATACTGGTCCTTGGCATGGTGTTTCCATTTTAATGTTTTTAATGTTTACATTCTGCTCCAATGTGGTCTAAAAAATAAGGCAAATATATAGAGAGTATGGCTAACTGTCCAACTTTAGACATTGTTTAAGGTACAAAGATCCAAATTTCACAGAAGCACATAAGAACAGGAGGTCCAAGTCCTGACTTCTAGTCCAAACTTTGACATTCACTTCCTATGTGACCTTAAATCAATTCCTTAGCTTTTTGAAAGTATTCCCTGTTAAAAAGAAAACTTTAGACAAGTCTTAGTTTTAACTAAATTTGGGCAAAAGCGAAATGGTCAACAAATACAAGACAAAGCAAAGCAAAACCAATTCATTAGTTGGGCAGCCCTCCAATCCACAGCAGGTTTATAAAACTCCAGTGAATAACATGATCTGGCAGCACTTGTAAGAAACATAAGTTTGGTGCAGAGACGACTTAATTGTTTACACCTGAATTGATTAAGTGGTTATAGAACCTCCCGTAAAAACTGAAGTTCAGCTACTGTAGTTAAATTCCATATTGGTCTGTTAGTCTTAGCGCAGGATCCTAGTTCAAATCAGTGGCCTCCCACAAATTTTATTTAACAAAATCTCCCTTTAAATTAGACTCTCAGTGCAGGGCAACAGGGCTATTCTCAGTCACCATCATCCTGGATTACAGGTCTCAACAGATCATTCATAGATTATGGTATCCTTATGATGACATTTTGCTGAGCCCTTATTTCAGCTGAAAAAGGACCATTTACCATTCAGCAAATGGCTGCATGTAGACATTTAAGACCGAGAGAACACAATGCACCAGGAAACTATTGGGACTATCAAGAGGAAAATATGAAGAATTTGGAGTATGCTGTTAGCCAGGGTCCTCATGAACCAAACCAACTAAAAATAAAATGGATTAAAGAATGAGCCAGATGAGTCTCTCCATTTTAAGCAAATAGCCTATTCATTAGTTTCTTGTAACTAAGTTTCTACCACATCCAATGTATTTGCATGCAATAAGAATATTATATTGCATCTCATAACTGCATTAAATTCAAACAGTGAGGATAATTGAGTGCAGAAGTCTAGTAACATTATCCTGTCAAGTAAAAAAGGAAAGCATAAGGAAATAAGAGGGTTAAGAGTCTCATTCTAATGAGTCTTGTCTCAATATCTTGGGCAAAAGCTGTCCACATCCAAGATGCTATCTATGTCTAGGGTAAAAACTTCCCTAGTCAGCTTTACCTTAAACTCTCCAATAGATGTACAGTTCTAAGAGTCTGAAGGGGCCCTTGTAAGTTGTACAACGTGGACTAGAAGTTCAAGGCCCTGAAGCTTTACTGCAGTATGAATAGTGAAAACAATCTGGTACAGTTGTTTCCAACAGGATTTAAGAGTAGTCCTTCTCCAGTGCCATTTCCAGAAGATCTATCCAGGTTCTAGATCATGAAAAGTCTGATTGTCATCAACTGGTGGATTACAAAAAGTTTCCTTTATCTGGTGAAAAATCACTCTGCTACAATACATCAGACCCCTCAGCATTTAGAACTTAGAAAAACAGGAGACACATACGGTTCCGTTATTAAAGATATAGGCCTTCCAGTAACTATTTCATCCGTTAAAGCTAGTGGTAGTACCCTTGGCCAAGTCAGTCTAATTAACCTGCCAATTTTAATTTCCAAATAGTATTTATCCTTTCAGCCTTTCCAGAAGACTGATAATGACAGAGACAATGGGAATGCCATTGTGTTAGGAACACCTTGTTTAACTCTTTTATAATTTTCCCGATATAGAGGGTTTATCTGTCATTGGAGATCCCTCCAGAGATGTCCCATAAAAAGAATGTGTTCTCCAATAACTTTTTTTTTTTTTAACTGCAATACATTCATCTTCCCACATGGAAAGCTTCTATACAACCAAAGAACACAGACTATTACAAGAACATATTTACATCCTATTGAAAACAGTAATTGAATGAAATTCCTTTGCAAATGTTCAAATGACCTGTCATGTACAGAAATGAAACACTTGGGGTTTTGATTGTCTTCCCAGTGCCACAGGATCTTTGAGGTGTCACTTTTCCAGCCAGAAAACTGGCTGGTGGCACATTGGCCTGAGTTTTGCTCAGGCCTGCTGAGCTTGTTCTGCCCACTCAACCTGTCAGGCTGTACTTGGCTCACACTACTGGCCTGGATCTCATGTCTGCCAATGGCGAGCCAGGTGCAGAGTGGCAAGGGGTGTGTGAGTGAGTGATATGGTTTGGCTATGTTCCCACTCAAATCTCATCTTGAATTGTAGCTCCCATAATTCCCATGTGTTGTGGGAGGGACCCAGTGGGAGGTAATTGAATCATGAGATTGGGCCTTTCCCATGCTATTCTCATGATAGTTTTGAAAAAGTCTCACAAGCTCTGATGGTTTTATAAAGGAGAGTTCCTTCCCCTGCACACGTTCTCTTGCCTGCCACCATGTAAGATGTGACTTGCTCCTCGTCTTCCATCATGATTGTGAGGTCTCCCCAGCCATGTGGAGCTATGAGTCAATTAAACCTCTTTCCTTAAAAATCACCCAGTCTTGGGTATGTTTTTATCAGTAGAGTGAGAAAAGACTAATACAGAAAGCAAGCATGGGGCCTAACCACTGCAAACAGCCAGGCATGCTGTCTGCATCGGGGTGTGCAGCTCCAGGTGCCAGCACCAGCGCCGGCTCCCCGAGAGGCTGCAGCTGGACCAGGCAAACCACAGGCAGCTTCCGCAGCTGGCACCAGGGAATGTGGCAGTGCCCAGAAGCTTAGAGATACCAGGAACCACAGAGCCCCAAAGAGGGTGTCACAGCTATGGCTCAGGCAGCTCCTAGGTCTGGGCTCCCCAAAAGGCCAAGCTCTTCTCTCCTTCTCTCTTCCTCTTGTCACCCACAACATGACAAACAAGGGGCATGTTTCAGTTTGTGTTACAGCTCTTTCAGCCCTGCCATTCAGCAGGCCCCAAGTTCTTGTCCCAAGTTCAGGAAGAATTAGGTACATGGAAAGGTGGAGGATGAGCAAGCCAAAGAGGTGCTTTATTGAGCAACAACAGCTCAGAGGTGACTTGCAGTGGGTAGCTCCTCTCTGCAGGCAGGGCATCCCAACATCTATTCAGCTCTTAGCAGAGAGAAGACCCACAGTGGGTCACTCCTCTCCACAGGTAGGTTGTCCTGTTGTCTGACTGAGTCTGGCTGACTCCAGAGTTTTTATGGGCTTCGGAGGGGAGGAAGTATGTGTTGATTGGTCCATGAGCAGCCATGGGTGGGACCAGGAAAAAAACAGTTTTCACTCCAGTCTGTGGAACTGGCAGCTATGAGGCTGGTTCCCAGGCCTCACACCATCCTGTACTGAAGGTGGAGGCTCTCTGGTGACCCACCCCTTTCTACCCAGGAACCTGTCTGCCTCCTGCCACCATTAACCTGCCATCCATGGTGCCCACAGCATCCATGTTGTTCATGCTGAGGGGTGCCTGCAGGCCCGTGCTGAGCCACCCTTAGTCCTCCCTTGGCCTCCCTACCATGCTTATCAGCACTCCAAGTCAGGAGGGGGCCACGGCATCAGGGGTCTGGCATGTTGGCACTGCCCCAAGCATAGACACACCTGGCCAGATCATGACAGCACCTGGGCTCAGCCACAACTTTGCTCCAAAATCGGAGTGGGTGCCGGGAGCAGGGAGAGGCCAGGCAGCAGGGACAGGCATTCCTGAGCCTACAGGGGCAGGTGGGCTTCCTGGGCCCTCAAGGGTGCAGAGATGCCCGGGTCTGAAACCGTGGCTGCAGCTATATCCAGGAGGCTGCCCCTCCAACTCAGAAGGGGTGGGGCTTCTGCCTGTTCCTGGCTCCCACTGGCTCTGTGGAGCAGGCAGCCCCAGCTGCACCTCCCCCACTGAAGCCAGCATCATGGCAGCAGCCACTCTAGTCAGGCTGCTGCTGCCATCACCAGGACTATAAGCTTGACAAACCAAATATTGGCCATAAACCATTTAAGCAATTTTAATATAGTCACCCTAAAATATGTATTCATCATTTGGGTCATCTTACATATTCTATGATGAGTTACAAAGTGCAAGGCTCTTTACAATAGGAGCTTCAGGGATTCAGGGATGACCAGGCAGGCATCCAGTTCCTTTGTGAGTACATGTTTAACACTGAATTTCTCACGTCAGATACCGATTTTGCTTTTCCAAATCCAGTACATTTGTACTCTTTAATAAATCATTATAGGGAAGTTGACTTGGATCAATTTTAAGGAGTTCATTCAAATTGCATCTCTTAACAGTTTCAGCATTGGCTGACCTAGCACAAAAATCTGCCAGAACACCTCCTTAGTATTCAATTAATTCTTGTTCTACTTGATTTTGTGTTAACTTTATAAACTAATCATTAAGAATTTCAGGAACTCCCACCCAGTCTAATGGTAAGATCTTCAAGTTACCAAGAACTTGTACTTGTCAAAGTTCTTTCCATGAACCTTTTGAAAATGCAACACTTTTTGGACTATAACCAACTGGAAATGCTTTTAAAGAAATAATTGAATGACAAAGACTTATAATGGCCATGTTAAAGCATTATAACCAGCATTTGACAAGGAAGCTTGGTTATCTCTATTGCATACAACATTTGAAGATAACAACTAGAATTATCACTGATAGCATTATATTAGGACTATTAGATTTCTATGAATGTCATAGAATTTCTCAAGCACGTTCACAAAGATAATTCAAAAAGATTTAACATCATATTATTTGCCAATGTTTTCCATACAACATATGAAACAAGCCTAATTAGTTTAACATCTCTACAAGATGAGATACTTCCTAATGCTCACCAGGTACCTACCTAGAAAATCCCAAGTCAATTTTAGATCAAAAAGACTAATTTATCATTTGATTTGGAGTAACATCAAAAACAGAGGCTTACAGGTCACTGAAATGATCACTTAATCAGAGTGATAATTAAATACACACATAGTGGTGGGAAAAATCCCAACTCTTTAGTAGAAAGAACTCAGTTTTCCTAAGTAATCAAACAACCTAATAAGGTTCTATTTCTTATTAATAACAGATCAATTCTACAAAAAAACCTTTTTGTTTTAACAGAGTACAGATTCTAATTTTGCATTTACACATTTGATGTCAATCCTCAGTTCTTAGACAAACAATTCCCTTCTAATTCTTATCAGCTTGACCGCATACAATTTCTTTCACAAGACTTATCTTCCATAAACTTTCTACAACTTTCTTATCCAGTTTTATGTATCTTTTCTTTATTCTGAAACAACCTTTAAACAATCTGTAAATCAGACAAAATTACTCTCAACAAAAAATTTTTAAAAACCCACATCTTTCATATGGTATAGATCCACCAACCAAAAACATGTCTCACTTTCCTCATATAGGAAGCCATAGTTTTTTTGTTTTAATTAATTAGAACCTCCTCAATTCATAGTAATCTTAATTTCCAATGGAAACCTTGAAAGCAAGCAATCTTGAACTATTTTATAGTAGCATTTTGTAGATGAGCACCATTTTAGCTTAGAAACATATGTCTTCATAGTACCACCCTTTTTATGTTTCAAGGACCAAAATACACCCGAGTTTTCTACACTGCAAAAGAAAAAAAAACACAATATACCACTAGCACAACTTACTCATTAACAGACATAAACTGAGACAAGCACTATGTTTGGTATTAGATAAGTGCTAACAAAAATGGCTGACACAAGAAGTTCAGTTTGGCCATTCAACTATTTGCAGATAGAAGTGGACAATTCTTTTTCTTTCTAGAATGCAACTACTAATTTTCTTATACTGTGTGTATGTATGCATCTGTTTCTCCTATGACACAGAGAAAAAACTACATCTACTCTGTTAATATCCCTGGCCCTAATACAATGTGTTACGCATAGTATATAGTCAAATATCTGTTTAGTGAATGAATATGGCCATGCATTGATTATCAGCCTCAACGAGCTCATCATTGCATTACTGTTTTCCAAGAAGACACATTCTACATTCTCAATGAAAGACATGAACAGCTGTTTTATCTTTAGAACAGTTTCTATTAGCCTATCCCAATCACTGAAGTTAATTGGAAAGTCCCCGACTTGTCAAAAAAAAAAAAAAAAAAAAAAAAAAAAAAAAAAAAAAAAAAAGTCACAGGTTTTCCTCCCCCAAAGCACAATGAGATTAGAAGTGTTGAAGAGCAAGTTTCAATATCTTACTGAAAAATGAGTCATACATTTCGTAGATATCTATCACTTAATCCAACATAACTTTAACACCTTGGATAATAAAAGATTGTTGTGACTCGTTTACAAGTTTCCAACCTATTTACATTCACCTAGTTTACTCATTAACAAATATGCTTAAATTGCTCATTACACAGAAGTAGCCATTGAAGTTCAGAAAATATTACCCCCAGATATATCACTGTGATATTGATAACCAATATGTAAGCAAGGCAAGGCGTTCTGAATTCCCCTTAACTGCTGAAGACAGAGTCTCCCAAGGGACTCAACTGTTATCAATCCTCTGAAGATTAACTCACAAGAAAGGAAGTTTCATCACACCCTGACAGACCTTGCTACTAATCATCATCTATTCTCTTAAAGGCCCATTCATTTTTCTCAAAAACCACTCACAGGGCATGAGAATATTTTCTTTACCCATTGACCAATTGACTTATTTCAGCAAGGGGGGTAAGGGATCCGCGACCATTTCCTGATTGACCTGCCTGATTATTGCCCTAAGTTATCGTTACCTAGGTCATCCATTGAATTCAGATTTCAGACCTAAATACCATTACCTGTTGAGACAAAGAAAGTAGAAAGCCCAGCTAAAACAAAATGGTCCGAGGCAAGCCTTGTTATATAGACTCAGGTCTTTTTGCCTTCGCTATTGCAAAGCCTCTAGTGACTTAGTTCTTCCTGTCTTTCTGGTGTAGAGAGGAAGACACCTCTGTACACGGAGACTTCCTCCACTGACACAAGTTTCCTTCATTAAAGATAGGTCTTAAAATAACTAAAAATAGGCAGCTGCTTCCCAACTCAACCTGTGTTCTGTTAACCAAATTACTGAGTTCTGGGCAGAGCCTATTAAGCAATAAGGCAGAAAAAGCATTTTCCATAAAAGACTAGGATACTTTTTACTATTATTCTGAGCTCAAATTTTAGACCCTATTGATCTAAGAGCTCAACTTATATAAACAATTTTCCCCCTCACATTTTAGTCTCTTAAAAGCCTGTGTGCTAATTAATAAATGAATGTCATGGCTTCTGTGGGGCTTTTGATTTTTCCTTTTCTAATATATCCTACAAATAATTTTACCCAAATTAAAACTTTCTAATTGTGGCCACTATAATTCCAAATCACCTTTGGCAAGGTTTGCCCATTCCTCTTAAAAAAAAAAAAAAAAGTATAATTCTGGGGATTCTTATACATGAATTTGGCTGGGATTCCAAAGGTAGGAGTTCCAGACCCTGGACCCATTCCAGTTCCTATTTAACACAAGCCAGCCACCCCAATAAGGACACATATGCCTTTTCAGAGCACAAACAAACCCTCGGTGGAGTTTCAGAAGGTGGAATGGAATTCCTTATTGGATCCAAGTGAATCTATGACTTCGTCTTAGAGTAACCTTACCTACTGAACCCAGTTCCGTTTTTGTGGTGACTTTAAACCCAGCTTAGATTTAAAAAAAAAAAATGCTCAAAAACACTCAGCTCAAAACACACATTTGCAGAGCTTCATAATTTGAGAGAGAACTCACCAATGATTCCCAGAAAATGTAAGAAAACAGTGAAGACAGTGGTCTCAGTATGCACCTACGCCTGCTTGCTTGAAGTTCCCGGGGTAGCTGGAGTTCTGTCCTGAATCCTACCAACGATACCAAATGTCTTAAAAGGAAAGTCTTAGACAAGTTTAAATGTTAAGTGAGTTTAATTGAGCAAAGAAAAACAAAACAAAACAAAACAAACAACGATTTTACCTACCAGGCAGCCCTTCGAACTAGAGTAGGTTCGGAGAATGCCAACCAATAACATGATCTGATAGCATTTATAGGAAATGGAAGTTTGGTATAGAGACGACCTAACTGGTTACAGCTTAATTGGTTAATTGGTTACAGAGACTCCTGCAATTAACTAAAACTCAGCTGCTGTAGTTAAACTCCATATCGGTTTGGTCTGTTAGGCTTATGTATAGGAGCCTAGTCCAAATCAACGGCCTCTCACAAATTTTATTTAACATCCCAAATGGTGACTTGGGTATAATTAGTCTTGTAAATATTTCTTTCAGCACTACAATGAAATCAAAAGATTGGTTGTGGTTCCTACTTTAGGTAGCTTTGCTATTCTTAATCTGCTCACAAAAAGCTGAAGGTTTTTTTTTTCTTGAATCAGCTCCTAAGATTGTAGTATTTTTAAAGAACTGTCCATTAATGTGAAGGAAACAACCTGGATAAAGTCAGCTCTAGGAAACTGGATGCATAAATAGAAAAGTAGACCAATCAATTGATGTTTTTCTTCCCTTTCTTATGAAAGAAACCTGCAAGATTCTCGCATTCTCTGAAGGCAGTGCTGCAAACTGGTTTGGAGAGCAGATATAGACTCAACATAATTAGATAGAGTAAGAATGAAGGAAAGAAAAGAAAAAAAGGATTCAGGAGAAAGAAAAAAAGGATGTTCTAAAGATTCCCCATGGGTTCACACCGAAGCTAGTCTCCATTTGAGATCAAGTTCATAAATACCTTTTAAGACCATTCTATCAGGCTTTCCCCACTCCTTTTTTCCTCAGAATAGCTTCCAAGCTATTCTCCCACTCCCCTCATCAATCGCTTGAACATAAAACCTGAAAACAAAATAAGCAATTTCTTGCCACTCAGAGTGTGGTTCTTAGGCTAGCAACACTGGCATCACCTTAGAGATACTTTGAAATACAGATTCTCAAGTACTGCCCTGATCTACTATATGGATGATGTTGATGGCCCTGGGCAGATTTTCCACCTGCTAGTACACCTGTTCTCTAGCTACCCTGAGTATTGGCTGATAACAACAACTCTCAGCTGATCCTTTATCTAGAGCGTTATCCACACCTGGAAGTCTATCCAATACACATTCCCATCACGCCACCCAGCAAACTTCAGCTAATGACTAACTGCTGCCTAGGAACAGAAGACTGGGCCTTCATCTCAGGATGAGACTCTTTGCTGCAATTTGTGTTCTAAAGATTCCCCATGGGTTCATATTGAAGCTAGTCTCCATTTGAGATCACATTCATAAATACTTTTTAAGCCCACCCTATCAGGCTTTCCACACTCCTTTTTTCCTGAGAATAGCTTCCTCCCACTCCCCTCATCAATCACTTGAACAAGAATCCCCATCTCAGTCTCTGCGTTTAAGGAACTCAACCTAAGTCAGTTTATACCAGAAGTAAACTCAAGAAGAAAACTCTAAGGATGGAATTTTCCTGCAGTCGGCTTGCCAATCCAAATACCTGGTGTTAGGTGGTGTGTTAATAATCTCTGGCACGCTGCAGTATGCAACTACTCAACTTTCACATGGGTAGAATGGGATGGGATCCAGGTGGAAGGGATGCACTAACTGGTGAAATTTCACAGGCTTTGCAGAGATATGGGAAATGGCAACTATAAAGACTGAAATTGAGTGGCTGTTCCTAAGTGCCACTGATTTATTGAAGAAAGAAAATGACAGGCTCAGACCTCCTAACAATTTAAAACAAAGTGTGTCAGAGGCCTCCTTGGCAGCATTTAAAAAGACTCTCATACCCTGAAGACAGAGGGCAGATACTGCTAAAGATTGTAGACAGAACTTTAGTGTAACATTGTCAGAACATCAGAGGATTTTTGGCCTAGGCACATCTTCTGTGACAGTACAGGGCTCCGAGTTTGAGATGGCGATACATGCGTAAGTAAACTTGTGAGCCTTGTATCCTTAATTTCTCAGAACCTCAGGCTAGGAGACATGGCCCACTCCTTTTTGGAAAAGCACTCATCCCTCCTTGTTTAAGACAATGTAGGGCCTCAAATGAGACAGGTTTCAAATAAGACAATGGCTAACCTCCTCACAACCTGTCCTCTCCTTGCAGCCTTGGCACTAGGCTTTTAATTATAGTTAAATCTCAGCACAACCAGCCCAGAGAAGTGCAGAACCCGTCAAGAAATGAAACGATTATACACCAAGGTTGCTATGCGGCCAATGATAGCATCACTGGCAGGAACCAGGAGATACTGAGAGTGGATCCTGATGGAGCTGGCTCAAGAAAGGTAGAATAGCCTGCCTTCCTTCCTTCCTTCCTTCCTCTCTCTCTGTCTCCCTTCCTTCCTTCCTTCCTTCCTTCCTTCCTTCCTTCCTTCCTTCCTTCCTTCCTTCCTTCCTTCCTTCCTTCCTTTCTTTCTTTCTTTCTTTCTTTCTTTCTTTCTTTCTTTCTTTCTTTCTTTCTCTCCTTCCCTCTCTGGCACAGCCTGCAATCTACTCGGCTTGCTGCTGCCCCCGCCGCGGACTGCCTGGGACTGCCGGCGCGCGCCACCGCTGCCTGCCTTTTCTCCTTTGGATGCAGGCACGCGTTCGCCATCTTGGCCACGCTGGTCGCCAGCTCCTGACGCCGAGTGCTCTGCCCGCCTCAGCCTCCCGAGGTACTGAGACTACAGGCGGAGTCTCGCTCACCCAGTGCTCGGTGTTGCCCGGGCTGGAGTGCGGTGGCGTGGTCTGGCCTCGCGGCAGCCTCTTCCCCCCAGCCACCTGCCTTGGCCTGCCAGGGTGCTGGGATTGCAGCCCCTGCCCGGCCGCCGCCCCATTTGGAAGGTGGGGAGTGCCTCTGCCCGGCCGCCCCGTCTGGGAGGTGAGGAGCACCTCTGCCTGGCCGCCCCGTCTGGGAAGTGAGGAGCGCCTCTGCCCGGCCACCCACCGTCTGGGAAGTGAGGAGCGCCTCTGCCCGGCCACCCCGTCTGGGAAGTGAGGAGCGCCTCTGCCCGGCCACCCACCGTCTGGGAAGTGAGGAGCGCCTCTGCCCGGCCACCCACCGTCTGGGAGGTGAGGAGCGCCTCTGCCCGACCACCCACCGTCTGGGAAGTGAGGAGCGCCTCTGCCCGGCCGCCCCGTCTGGGAGGTGAGGAGCGCCTCTGCCCGGCCACCCATCGTCTGGGAGGTGAGGAGCGCCTCTGCCCGGCCTCCCATCGTCTGGGAGGTGAGGAGCGCCTCTGCCTGGCCGCCCCGTCCGGGAGGAAGTGAGGAGCGCCTCTGCCCGGCCGCCCCGTCCGGGAAGAAGTGAGGAGCGCCTCTGCCCGGCCGCCCCGTCCGGGAAGAAGTGAGGAGCGCCTCTGCCCGGCCGCCCCGTCTGGGAAGTGAGGAGCGCCTCTGCCCAGCCGCCCCGTCTGGGAAGAAATGAGGAGCGCCTCTGCCCGGGCGCCCCGTCTGGGAAGAAGTGAGGAGCGCCTCTGCCCGGCCGCCCCATCCGGGAAGAAGTGAGGAGCGCCTCTGCCCGGCCACCCATCGTCTGGGAAGTGAGGAGCGCCTCTGCCCGGCCACCCACCGTATGGGAAGTGAGGAGCGCCTCTGCCCGGCCGCCCCGTCTGGGAAGTGAGGAGCGCCTCTGCCCGGCCGCCCCGTCTGGGAAGTGAGCAGCGCCTCTGTCCGGCCACCCCGTCCGGGAAGAAGTGAGGAGCGCCTCTGCCCGGCCGCCCCGTCCGGGAAGAAGTGAGGAGCGCCTCTGCCCGGCCGCCCCATCCGGGAAGAAGTGAGGAGCGCCTCTGCCCGGCCGCCCCGTCCGGGAAGAAGTGAGGAGCGCCTCTGCCCGGCCGCCCCGTCCGGGAAGAAGTGAGGAGCGCCTCTGCCCGGCCGCCCCGTCTGGGAAGTGAGGAGCGCCTCTGCCCGGCCGCCCCGTCTGGGAAGAAATGAGGAGCGCCTCTGCCCAGGCGCCCCGTCTGGGAAGAAGTGAGGAGCGCCTCTGCCCGGCCGCCCCATCCGGGAAGAAGTGAGGAGCGCCTCTGCCCGGCCACCCATCGTCTGGGAAGTGAGGAGCGCCTCTGCCTGGCCACCCACCGTATGGGAAGTGAGGAGCGCCTCTGCCCGGCCGCCCCGTCTGGGAAGTGAGGAGCGCCTCTGCCCGGCCGCCCCGTCTGGGAAGTGAGGAGCGCCTCTGCCCGGCCGCCCCATCTGGGAAGTGAGCAGCGCCTCTGTCCGGCCACCCCGTCCGGGAAGAAGTGAGGAGCGCCTCTGCCCGGCCGCCCCGTCCGGGAAGAAGTGAGGAGCGCCTCTGCCCGGCCGCCCCGTCCGGGAAGAAGTGAGGAGCGCCTCTGCCCGGCCGCCCCGTCCGGGAAGAAGTGAGGAGCGCCTCTGCCCGGCCGCGCCGTCCGGGAAGAAGTGAGGAGCGCCTCTGCCCGGCCGCCCCGTCTGGGAAGTGAGTAGCGCCTCTGCCCGGCCGCCCCATCCGGGAAGAAATGAGGAGCGCCTCTGCCCGGCCGCCCTGTCCGGGAAGAAGTGAGGAGCGCCTCTGCCCGGCCGCCCCGTCTGGGAGGTGAGGAGTGCCTCTGCCCGGCCACCCATCGTCTGGGAGGTGAGGAGCGCCTCTGCCCGGCCACCCATCGTCTGGAAAGTGAGGAGCGCCTCTGCCCGGCTGCCCCATCTGGGAAGTGAGGAGTGCCTCTGCCCGGCCACCCATCGTCTGGGAGGTGAGGAGCGCCTCTGCCCGGCCACCCATCGTCTGGAAAGTGAGGAGCGCCTCTGCCCGGCTGCCCCATCTGGGAAGTGAGGAGTGCCTCTGCCCGGCCGCCCATCGTCTGGGAAGTGAGGAGCGCCTCTGCCCGGCCACCCACCATCTGGGAAGTGAGGAGCGCCTCTGCCCGGCCACCCACCGTCTGGGAAGTGAGGAGCGCCTCTGCCCGGCCACCCACCGTCTGGGAAGTGGGGAGCGCCTCTGCCCGGCCGCCCCGTCTGGGAAGTGAGGAGCGCCTCTGTCCGGCCACCCATCGTCTGGGAAGTGAGGAGCGCCTCTGCCCGGCCACCCATCGTCTGGGAAGTGAGGAGCGCCTCTGCCCGGCCACCCTGTCTGGGAAGTGAGGAGCGCCTCTGCCCGGCCGCCCCGTCTGGGAAGTGAGGAGCGCCTCTGCCCGGCCACCCATCGTCTGGGAAGTGAGGAGCGCCTCTGCCCGGCCACCCACCGTCTGGGAAGTGAGGAGCGCCTCTGCCGGGCCGCCCCGTCCAGGAGGAAGTGAGGAGCGCCTCTGCCCGGCCGCCCCGTCCGGGAAGAAGTGAGGAGCGCCTCTGCCCGGCCGCCCCGTCTGGGAGGTGAGGAGTGCCTCTGCCCGGCCACCCATCGTCTGGGAGGTGAGGAGCGCCTCTGCCCGGCTGCCCCATCTGGGAAGTGAGGAGTGCCTCTGCCCGGCCACCCATCGTCTGGGAAGTGAGGAGCGCCTCTGCCCGGCCGCCCATCGTCTGGGAAGTGAGGAGCGCCTCTGCCCGGCCACCTATCATCTGGGAAGAAGTGAGGAGCGTCTCTGCCTGGCCACCCCGTCTGGGAAGTGAGGAGCCCCTCTGCCTGGCCGCCCCATGTCTGGGTAGAAGTGAGGAGCTCCTCTGCCTGGCCTCTCCGTCTGGGAGGTCTACCACGGAGGCCAGAAGCAATGTGGGGGCTGGACGTGGTGGCTCACGCCTGTGGTCCCGGCACTCTGGGGGGCGAGGCGGGTTGATCACTTCGGGCTAGGAGTTCGAGACCAGTCTGGCCAACTTGGTGAAACATGAAGAATACAACAGACAAACCAACCAACCAACTCAATGACAACAAAACAGGTCTACCCTGGAGTCATACTCTAATTTTTTCTATTTTCCTCCCTTTCTGATCCTTTATCCCACTTTCTTTTTCTTCCTCTTCCTTCTCCCTCTTCTTTGTCAAATAGAGGATTGAGTTATTATCACTGATCCATATAAAGTCCCTCTCTCATTTATTTTAACTCCCACCCCCATTTCTATTCCCCGACTTCCCATGTGCAACCTTCCTAATATGTTTGATACGCATCTTTTTGTTTGTATGTATTTTTAGAAAATGTTTATTGTTTTTGTATGCAAAAAAAATTAATAAAAAAAAAAAAAGTAAAAAAAAAAAAAAAAGAAAGAAAGGTAGAATATAAAGCTGGATAAAGGAGGCTTTATAACATGAGGGAACTCCCTGGTGTTACAGGATTTAACTCCCTGTCAGGAGCAGTAGGTGATGGATCTCGAACACTGCTGAGATGACTCTTAGAAGCTTGGGAAAAGCTATCGCTGACATTAAGTCAAATAGAGATGGCAAAAGCACCATGGAAAACTGTGAGAAAGAGCTCAAAAGGTGTAGACAATTGAGCATGCTAGAATGGATCCGTTGTACAGTTGACCCTCAAATAACATGGGTTTGAACTGCATGGTTCACTTACATGCAGGTTTTTTCCTGCCTCTGCCATCCCTGAGACAGCAAGACCAGTCCCCTCCTCTGCCTCCTCCTCCTCAGGCTACTCAGTGTGAAGACCAAAAGGATGAGGATCTTTATGATGATCGACTTTCCCTTAATGAATAATAAATGTATTTTTTCTTCCTTGTGATTTTCTTAGTAACGTTTTCTTCTCTCTAGCTTACTTTACTATAAGAATACAGTATATAATATATACAACATACAGACAATGTATAAATCAACTGTTATCACTAATGCTTCTGGTTAACAGTAAGCTGTTAGTAGTTACGTTTGGTAGGGGTGGGGGGCGTCAAAAGTTTATACCCAGATTTTGGACGGCACAGAAAGGTCAGGACTCCTAACCCCCATGTTTTTCAAGTGTCACCTGTTTAAGATGGAAAATCCAACAGCTGGTCATTTTCCTCAGGAGGACCTGGAGAGTACTCTGTTTACTGAGGCAACAAGAAACGAACTGGCAGAGAATACACCAGCATTGCCACCAAGCCCCGTAGTGCCTTTCCTCTGTAGATTGATCTCCTGGTAGGAGAGATGCTGTTACAGAATTGTACTCTCTAGAAGCAATGGGGATAATGGAATCTTGGGTAGTATGGCTAGCAAAAACAGAATGACAGCAAGGAGGGTCTGACTTACGATGACGTATAGTGATGGCTTATACATGGTGTTCCTAGGGACAAGATAAATGGTCAGCCAACAAGGGTACTGTTTAATGTATATCCAAAAGAAATCAATAATAAATGAGCAGAGGGCCAAGATTTTCTTCCTCAATGACAAGTTATAAAATGTTGCCCAGTTTCCAGATAGGAGCCAGATCCCAAGGATAGAATTCATTGACTAATGGAGGGGCATAGCTGCTGCACATGTGCCTCTGGTCTCAACTACTTGGGAGGCTGAGGTGGGAGGATTCCTTGAGCCCAGGAGTTTGAGTCCAGCCTGGAAAATATAGCAAGACCTCATTTCAAAAACAATATCATAGATCCTGTGGCAGAACTTGGTAAATAGGAAATAAAAAAGGCACAAAAATGTTAACTAAATATATATATATATTTATATATATATTTACTTAAAATATATTTACTTAATATATATACAATTATATATATTTACTTAATATATATACAATTATACATATTTGCTTAATATATATAATTATATATATTTACTTAATATATATAATTATACATATTTACTTAATATATATACAATTATACATATTTACTTAATATATATACAATTATACATATTTACTTAATATATATACAATTATATATATTTACTTAAAATATATACAATTATATATATTTACTTAATATATATACAATTATATATATTTACTTTATATATACAATTATATATATTTACTTAATATATATACAATTATATATATTTACTTAATATATATACAATTATATATATTTACTTAATATATATAATTATATATATTTACTTAATATATATAATTATATATATTTACTTAATATATATAATTATATATACTTACTTAATATACATAATTATATATGTTTACTTAATATATATAATTATATATATTTACTTAATATATAATTATATATATTTACTTAATATATAATTATATATTTACTTAATATATATAATTATATATTAATTATATATATTTACTTTATATATAATTATATATTAATTATGTATACTTACTTAATATATAATTATATATTAATTATATATATTTACCTAATATATATAATTATATATTAATTATATATATTTACCTAATATATATAATTATATATATTTACCTAATATACATAATTATATATATTTACCTAATATATATAATTATATATATTTACCTAATATATATAATTATATATATTTACCTAATATATATAATTATATATATTTATATATAATTATATATATTTACCTAATATATATAATTATATATATTTATATATAATTATATATATTTACCTAATATATATAAGTATATATATTTACCTAATATATATAATTATATATATTTACTTAATATATAATTATATATATTACCTAATATATATAATTATATATATTTACTTAATATATAATTATATATATTTACTTAATATATAATTATATATATTTACCTTATATATAATTATATATATTTACTTAATATATATAGTTATATATTAATTATATATGTACTAATATATAATTATATATTAATTATATATGTACTAATATATAATTATATATTAATTATATATGTACTTAATATATATAATTATATATTAATTATATATGTACTTAATATATATAATTGTATATAATTATATATATCTACTTAATATATATAATTGTATACAATTATATATATTTACTTAATAAATATAATTGTTATATAATTATATATATTTACTTAATATATATAATTGTATATAATTATATATATATTTACTTTATATATAATTGTATATAATTATATATATTTACTTAATATATATAATTGTATATAATTATATATATATTTACTTTATATATAATTGTATATAATTATATATATTTACTTAATATATAATTGTATATATTTATATATATTTACTTAATATATATAATTGTATATAATTATATATTAAGTAAATATATATAATTGTATATAATTATATAATATATATATACTTTATATATATAATTATATATATTAGGTAAATATATATAATTATATATATTAGGTAAATATATACAATTATATATTAAGTAAATATATATAATTAATATATAATTATATATTAAGTATACATAATTAATATATAATTATATATAAAGTATTAATTATATATAATATATAATTATATATTTACTTAATATATATATTTTATGTTATATGTATTAAGTAAATATATAATATATATAATTATATATTATATATATAATTATATATTATATATATTTATATATTATATATAATTATATATATTAAGTAAATATATATAATGTATATAATTATATATATTAAGTAAATATATAATTATATATTATATATAAATAATTATATTATATATTATTATAATTAATATATAATTAATAAATATAATTAATTGTATTTATTCTAATTATAATAAATATATTTTATTTAGTGTAAAAATTAGTTATAATAAATATAATTAATATGTAATTATTGTATATTTATTATTATATATAATTATATTATATTTACATAATAATATACTATTATAAAAATATATTTATATAATAATATACTATTATATTAATAGTATATTAATATATCTATTACATATATTAAGTAAATATATATAATATATATATTAGAGAGAGAGAGAGAGACTGAGCCTCACTCTGTCACCCAGGCTGGAGTGCAATGGCCCAATCTCGGCTCACTGCAACCTCCATCTCCCAGGTTCAAGTGAGTCTCCTGCCTCAGCCTCCTGAGTATCTGGGATTACAGGTTCATGTCACCATGCCCGGCTAATTTTTGTATTCTTAGTAGAGATGAGGTTTCGCCATGTTGGCCTGGATGGTCTTGAACGCCTGACCTTGTGATCCGCCCACCTCAGTCTCCCAAAGTGCTGAGATTACAGGGGTGAGCCACCGCACCCGGCCAATTTTTTTAATTAAAAAAAAATCAATGGCACCTGTAGGATTTCTTTTCCCAGTGGGATCTATCACTATTTACTTTTATAATGGCACACTCAGAAAAGACGAATACTCAGATACTTCAAGGCTATTTGGATGCAGGACCCAAGTGTAATTTGATAGCAGAAGATCCAAAGTGCCATCTTGCCCCCCTCCCTATGTTCAGATAATGAATGGAGTTCTGACCCAGGTCTGATCCACAGTGGGGCTACTGGGCCCATGAACCTACTTGACTGTCATTTCCATGGTCCCTAAATGTATAATTCAAGCGGACATATTTGGCAGTTGGCAGAAACTTCCTTGATCTATGAGTAAAAGTGGTTATCATAGAGAAGCCAAGTGAGAAACTCTGAAACTATCCCCACTCTCCCCAGCAATCAGAGTAAATAAAAACAATATCACATCACAGTACAATAACACAGCCAGTGCTACACTTAAAGACTTAAAACATGCCGAGCTGATACTCCCTACTTCGTTCCCGTTTGATTCACCAGTATGGCCCCTGCAAAAGGCTGGTTGGATTTACAGTACTACATGTGATTATCTTTCTTAGGCAAGATTAACACAGCCTCAGATAGATAGTATGTAGACACTGAACTGGAAAACCATGCCATACTCACAAAGAAAGATCGGAGCAGTTTACATTCACGTGGGATATATCTTATTGTCATATTCCAAGATTATGTTAATTCTCATGTTGTCTGTCATAATATAGATTGAAGGGGCCGGGACAGTCTGGACAATGTTTTGAAAATTAATATCATATTGACTAAGTGATCATGTTAGTATGATAACAAAATCAAATTATATTAAATGAATTAATATATTAACTAATTACATGTGCATTTCCAAGACATGTGCATTCCACTTTTCGGCATGTACTATATGCATGCCTTGGACATGCACATGTAATTCAGAGAATGGGAAAAGACTTCACATTTCCTACCACAAAGGATGAAACCCAACCCTTGGTAGTCTTCTTGGGTTTTGTAAGCAGCGTATTTTGCACTTGAGAATGCTTAAACTACCCCTTCATCATGTTGGGTTGAAAGCTGTTACCTTTGATTAAAGCCCAGAAAAAGAAAGTGCTCTGCAGCAGTCCCTCCTGTGGTTTTAGAATTGCTGGCATTTGATTTCTATGACTCAGCAGATTCCATGATACCAGAGGTATCCGTGGTAGAGAAAGGCACTGTGTAGAGCCTTTAGCAAGGCCCATTAGGAGAGTCACAACAGAAACTAGTGATTTGGAAGCAAATCCATGCTACATGCAGCAAAGAGCTACACAGCATTCAAAAAACAGGTCCGGGAATGCTCCTCAGTCCTTGCAGGATCTAAGCATCTGACCTTGGGAATTAAGTGACTATGTAGCCATAACTACTCAGCATAAATTGGATACTTTCAGATCCACCACATCATCACTTCCGGTGGTTCTAGCAGCAATCCATAATATAATGGACATGGTACATCCACAGTCAGGCTCAAGCTGGTCAGGAGGACACAAAAAGTGCATGAACAGCCTGCTCAGAACCCATGCTTCTCTGGTGCTTGTCCTCAGTTCATGCTTCAACTGCATAGGCATTTTCTATGACTAACTAAAGGGAGAGGAAAGACACCAGCCTGGTTCACAGGTG
Source organism: Symphalangus syndactylus (assembly GCF_028878055.3). Taxonomy (NCBI): domain Eukaryota; kingdom Metazoa; phylum Chordata; class Mammalia; order Primates; family Hylobatidae; genus Symphalangus; species Symphalangus syndactylus. The sequence goes on along the minus strand of NC_072425.2, from coordinate 63,210,016 downwards.
GGTCAGTTTAGTAAATGGATGCAAGCCAGAAGAGAATGGTACCTGCACCATGTCCCCATTCAGGACCAGGCTAGAAAAGAATGTTGAGAGAAAGGCCTTTTGTTGGGCAGAACTTCAGAAACCACATGGAGTGATACACTGAGATCATAAAAAGTGGACCAAGAGAAGAGGATCCATAGACTCAAGAACAAGGAGAAATGGCTTATCTGGTAGGTGAGTAGCTTGGAAACAATTAAATTAGATTACTGGGTACAACGAGGTCTGGGGAAGTAACAGGTGTGTGGACCTTTGAGAATGAGCACAAAGTGTGAGAATCTTTGTATCCCATGTTAATGCCAACCAGAGAGCACCCACTACAGAAGAGGCCTTTATCCACCCAGTGGACAAGATGGTTCCACTAGTAGATGTCTTCTAACCTTTATGTTTCACCACACCGATGTTTGTACCATAGACCCATAAAGGAAGTGGCTATGGCAGCAAAGATGGAAGCTATTTGTGAGCCAGATAGCATGGTCTACCTCTCACTAATGCTAATATAGCTCCTGACCCTCTTGAATATCCCACCTGCCAACAAAAGGGAACAATACTGAGACCTCAAAAGAGTACCACTCCTCAAGAAAACCAGGCAGCCACATGCAGCAAGTTGACGTTACTGGAATTATTTCCCCTGGTAGTGGCAGCCATTCATCACTGACTGGAATCAACACATATTCCAGGTATGGGTTTGCCTTTCTTGTCCGCATGCCTTAGATAGCACCGCTATTCAAAGACTGATAGAGTGTTTGATCTACCAACGTCATCTCAGGCCAACACATTTTACTTAAAGAAGTGCTTGGGACCAACTGCAGTAGCCTAACTATGGTTTGTCTCACAAACTCTCTTTTTGTAAGTTTTCCCAAAACTAACCAACCCAAATCCTAAAGAAGCTGTCTTTAGAAGACATGAACTTAATATGGGAAGGATGTGAAGAGAGATGCAAGAAGTTGATAGTAATAAATGCCAGTGGTTCCCCATTGAGATTACCTCTACCAGGCAATGTACACATGAATTTTAGCTTACAAAAACTCACAGCTGCCCTCATTTCCAGAAAATTGCCTATATCCAAACAGGAACTGCTTTGACCAGTAGACTCTTCCCTGTCACCCCCTGGCGTAGACCTTAGCCAATGTGTGACTAGCTGTGGTTACCAAAGACCAGCTTTCTTGACTGAGAGGTGGATAAACTCTCTAGCATATTCTGTGCTCAGGCAGTAGCATCAGACAGACTATGAAATAAATCATAGGCAAATGATTTAATCATTTTTTCTTTGGGTCTTGCTCTGTTGTCCAGGCTGGAGTGCAATGGCACAATCATAGTTCACCACAGCCTCAAACACCTGGGTTCAAGTGATCCTCCTGCCTCAGCCTCCTGAGTAGCTAGGAGTACAGGCACAGACCATCATGCCAGGCTAATTTTCTTTTTCTTTTTCATAGAAATGGGGTCTCATTATGTTGCCCAGGTGGTCTCAAACTCCTGACCTCAAATGATCCTCCTCCCTCAGTTTCCCCAAATGCTTGGATTAAAGATGTAAGCCACCATGCCCAATCCTCATGTAATAATTCTTTAAGCATCAGTTTCCTAATCCAGTAAACATATTATAAAAGTAATCATCTTGGCCAGGCACGGTGGCTCACGCCTGTAATCCCAGCACTTTGGGAGGCCGAGGCAGGTGGACCATGAGGTCAGGAGATCGAGACCATCCTGGCTAACATGGTGAAACCTCGTCTCTACTAAAAATACAAAAAAAAATTAGCTGGGCATGGTGGCAGGTGCCTGTAGTCCCAGCTACTCGGGAGGTTGAGGCAGGAAAATGGCATGAACCCGGGAGGCAGAGCTTGCAGTGAGCCGAGATTGTGCCACTGCACTCCAGCCTGGGCAACTGAGCAAGACTCCATCTCAAAAAAAAAGTAATCACCTTATAAGATTTTTCAACAATTGAATAAACTAACTTACAAAAGGTGCTTAGATGCATAACACTCATTAACAGTGGTGATGGTGTTATTATTAAGGCTAAAGACCAAATCAAAAACTTGTTTTATTAAAAAATTTATCCTGTAGCATTCTGCAATCCAAATGTTGAACAGGCAGTCTCAGCTAGGATTCTTTAGGTCTATAATACTAGAAGAATAAGTGTAAAAATGTGTGTGTGTGTCTATATGTGTGTGTATATATATGTATTATTATAAACTTATGTGATATAAATATTTGTGTGTATTGGGAAAAAATTCAGTAGAAGAGAAAACCGCTTCTACTATGAACAGCTACATGGGCCGCAAATATATGGGCTATGGACCAGCCTACACAGTTGTCGGGTCCCAAAATAAAATGTTGAGCCACTTGTCAAAAAAATTAAGAATTGCAATACAGTGGGAGCAGAACATTAACCCAAATACAGGACCCTCTTGAGCATGGGGCCCTGGTGACTGCACAGGTCCCACACTCATGAAGCTGGCCCTGTTGAGATTACACGCACAATTGTGCATTTGAGGAGGGGCTGTGACTGATGATGTGAGTAGAATATCCCTAAATTTTGTCAACAGTACAAACATTTGGCAGATATATATGATTCCTCAAAATATTTGCAAAGTTATATATGGTCTAAGATGACTATTGGCAAAGATTAATTCAACAGAAATATATGTATATATCACTAAGTGCTTATAATTCAGGGAAATGATGTTTCTCAGAGATTATACTGTCTTCCCTGTTTAATAAATGTGTGCACACACACACACCTAAGTAGCCACACACCTTCTATTTGTCCTTTAATGCATAACAATGTTTTGATCGTCTTTTCTTTGTTGAGTAATACTTTGTTGCCACCTGATGCTGCTTCCAGATAATAATAATTTACTAAAAATTTTAAAAAAATAAAAAAAAAGAAAAGAAAAGCAAGTATCCATGATGAAGGAAAATCTACATATCTATCTGAAGTTTTCTGCGGAAATATGCTTCTGAGAGTTGTAAATAGTGTTTATAGTACAATGTGCCATATCAGAGGGCATATTAGAATATGACAGCTAGGAAAAGTGTTTAAAGCCAGCTATTGATATTTTATGTCAAATAAAATCTTCTAATGGATGATTTTGTGGTGACAGAATATTCAGAGTAAAGGTGACTAGGAGACATGAAAGAAAGATCAGTAGTACTTATAAACAATGTTTAGTTTGGCCCAGAACGTTGGCTTACGCCTGTAATCCCAGCATTTTGGGAGGCCAAGACGGGCAGATCACGAAGTCAGGAGATCGAGACCATCCTGGCTAACATGGTGAAACCCCGTCTCTACTAAAAATACAAAAAATTAGCCAGGCGTGGTGGCGGGCACCTGTAGTCCCAGCTACTCGGGAGGCTGAGGCAGGAGAATGGCATGAACCCGGGAGGCAGAGCTTGCAGTGAGCTGAGATGGTGCCACTGCACTCCAGCCTGGGCGACAGAGGGAGACCCCATCTGAAAAAAAGAAAAAAAAAAACATAAAACGAACAAAAAAAAACAATGGTTAGTTTAGCAGCACACACATTAAGGATGAGTCAGTAAAGGAGAAGCTCAGACTTAGTAGAGAACCACAGATTAAACAAAATAGATACACTTATTTCCTTCTCAAGAGAGTTCTAGGAGAAAGTTAGGAAACTCTGCAGTATTCCTTCTAAATCATTTCTATAGCCATTTATAAATATTCTATGGTCTGATTGGGCATATCCTAATGTCCATCTGTTCACAGGATAGATGGTTTAATCTCCAGTTAATTCCAATTGTGAAATTGCTGCACAAGAAGCTGTCTGAGTGACTGCAGAGAGAACTGACTTAGCATCTGTGGCTTTGGCTTACCTGAAGAAGACTGGTGACGAGCACAAAAAAATAAGCTTTATCTGCAACCAAGGGGGACAATTAGGGTGGACCCAGCAAGAAACTGCATTAAACATGTTTCTTCCTGCAGGCACCTGAGCCCCAGGATACTTCTCAACTCTCTCCCTGAGAATTCTCAGCTCCCCCACTGCCCAGATTTCTCTCTTTTTCTGAGAGACAAACACACTCACAAACACAGTTTTATGATCTGCTGTTTTTCATTTAAGACATGCATTAATGTCTAAGTGGAATTACTTTTGTCTACTCTGGCTTTGACTTGCACCTATGAATTAGTCTTGTGCCAATAAACCTAATCTGATGGTAATAACCTAAAGTTTCCAGTAATAGGATTCCTCACACTGAATCTTCTGTAGTTTTCTTATAAGACTCATGTTGACTGTATAGGGTTTGGTAAAGCAAGGTAGCCCTTGTAGGAAAAGGGCAAATAGCTCTAAGGAATTTTGTAGTTCAGAGTCAGATTGCTTTACCTGTCATTTCATTGAGGAAGGTGGCGAATGAGAGAGTGAAGACAGAGAAAATGATAGGAAAGAACTTGGATAATTTGGATAATTTGAGAGACCTGTTATGGTGTACAAAGAGAAAATTGAAAGCTGATATTTAACAAATATATCCCATGCCCTGTGCTGGCCAATTTGAAATAAATGGGCTTTAATTTTTATATTTTCTAGAAGAAACTATAACTCAGAGAGGTTACATAGCTTGTCCAAGATTTGCAGCTAGTAAGTGACATATCCCTGGTTCCGTTCCAGAGCTGTCTTTCTTGTAATATCATGCTGCATAAGGAGAAGTCCCAGAGGGAGAGAGTCCCATGTATCACACACCAATAGTTCCACCAGATAATTAAGACATGATGAAAAAGTGCAAATGGACCTATTCCCTATAATCTTCCACCACAGTGAGGCTGGAGGGAAAGCATAGATGATGGGACAGGCTTGCTCTGTGCTATGGCTGCCAAAGGAAGGACCCCTATGAAGAGAAGACTATTAACAATCCCAGCTCCATTAAATTGAAAGCAGCTGCTAACAGTGGGGGCCTTTACATTGTCAATTATATGAATTTTCCTATTACTATGTCATACCAAAGAGCAATTATAGCACATTCATCAAACATTTCTTCCGCCTCTGTGGTTCTGTACATTAATGCCACAGTGGCAGGCCTTAGAAAACCTTGAAGACAAATCTGACACGCAGACTTTAATTGTTTCTAGGATTTGTGGTCAGAAACAACACTAGGTGAGTAGTAGGGGGTCAATTACACAATTAGATGGTGATAGGCAGAGACCAGCTGAACTCACACAATGCACCGAATATTTACATATCAGTCCACTTCAGGAAATGCTTTGACACCTACTACTTCCCTTCAGGTTGACATTTATCCCATTAACCTGTCTTGGAAGTATTTAATTATTCTGCCTTTTTTACATTGGAAGAAATGAAGACCAGAGAGTCTCTGGCAGAGACTGAACCTGGGAGATGATTGTTGTGTAGTTTGACACCCACTGAAGGAGAAGAGCAGCAGCAAATGACCAGTCTTATCTCATTATGCTGCATTTTGACAAAAGGAAATAAACTGCCCCTACAAAAGAGAGAAGAGAGAAAGAAGGAAGAAGGAGAAAAGAGACAGAGAGAAGGAGGGTAAGTGCTGAGCTGAGCTTACTGAGGACGGCTCCTAGTTGAGTTGACATCAAGTCTTTCTTCTTCCACAGCGTATAACGTGTGTGATGCTACAGCCCAACAAAGAGACAAACTTTCAGAAAACGAGGGCATGAGGAGAAGGGAAAGGAAGTTAGTTCTCTTTAGTAAAGTTTAACTTCATATAAAGCCCACTTACTCTTCAAAAGGACAATTAGAGTGGACCCAGCAAGAAACTTCATTAAACATGTTTCTTCCTGCAGGCACCTGAGCCCTATGACACTTCTCAGCTCTCTCCCTGAGAATTCTCAGCTCCCCCACTGCCCAGATTTCTCTCTTTTTCTTAGAGACAAACACACTCACAAATATAGTTTTATGATGTGATACTTTTCATTTAAGACATGCATTAGGCCGGGCGCGGTGGCTCACGCTTGTAATCCCAGCACTTTGGGAGGCCGAGGCGGGCAGATCACGAGGTCAGGAGATCGAGACCACGGTGAAACCCCGTCTCTACTAAAAATACAAAAAAATTAGCCAGGCGTGGTGGCGGGCGCCTGTAGTCCCAGCTACTCGGAGAGGCTGAGGCAGGAGAATGGTGTGAACCCGGGAGGCGGAGCTTGCAGTGAGCCAAGATCGCACCACTGCACTCCAGCCTGGGTGACAGAGCCAGACTCCGTCTCAAAAAAAAAAAAAAAAAAAAAAAGACATGCATTAATGTCTAAGTGGAATTACTTATGCCTACTCTGGCTTTGACTTGCACCTATGAATCACTCTTGTGCCTATGGTCTCAACACAAACAGTTTTGAAATCCCAAGAGAAATGCCCTCTGCACAAGATGATCCTCTTTAGTTCCATGCGATGAAGCACTCATTGAGACCCTGTGTTACAAGTTCCTTTACTACACATTTGGTAGATACTGAAATGAACAGTAAAATTGTCCTGGCCTTTAGAAAATTCACCATTCCTGGAAGTGACCAAAAAAAAAAAAAAAAATGGCAGATGATTCAATGCAGCATTTTGATAGATGTGATAGTGATGATATCTCGACAAATGATAGAGGTGAGCTCAGGTTGCCATGAGAGGACAGGGGATGAAGAGCACCTAGAAAAGTCTGGAGGAGTTGCCCCAGAGCTGTCTCAATTGATATGCAAGAGCTGATGAGGTTAAAAGAGAGAAGCAGAGTGGGACCTTCCACAAAGGAATAGCATAAGATACAGATACTGTTCTACCACTTGGCCAAGCACATTATGGAAGGAGACAGAAGAATAAGCTAGCTTTAGAGAACAAATGCTTCTGATTAGATGCCATGTAACTCAATCAATAGGAAGCCTTGGTGTGGTGGAGGCCCAGGACAGGGAAGTTAAGGTCTACAGATAGTTACAAATCATCAAACATTTCTGAAGCCCCGCACTCTTCACACCAGCTCCTCATATTCTCCCCAGACACTGCTGCTCCCCTAGTTTCCTTGCCACTACCTCAGGTCTCTGGGGACACAATGATCCCCTTTCTGCTCTGACCAAGATGTGAAGAAATCCAATATTCTCTTAATTCAAATATGATAACCATCAAAAGAAACTAAGAATAAAACAAACTCAAGTTTTAGCAAATTAAAAATTACCAATGCCAGGAGTAGAAAACCAACTCATCCAGTTGTCTATTACTGCAAAAAAAACTACCTCCAAAATTAATTGATTTAAATAACCATTTCATTTTACTCACAATTTGGTGAGTCGGGAATTCTGAATGAGGTTGGCTAAGTGGTTGGTCTCTGATCCACGTTAGTTGGAGTGGCTGGATCTGGCAAATTCATTTTCAAAATGTCTCTTTACTATATACTGGGAGCTTCAAAACTTCAAAATTTCCTGATGCATTTTCTCTCTCTCTCTCTCCTCCCCCTCTTTCTCCACAAAGGATCTTATTCTCTAGGGTTTATTCATGTGGCTCAGGTTTCTCACAGAATGGTAATCTCAAGGTAATTTCCCTTCTTGCACAGCAGCTGGCTTTCAAGAGAGCACACGCAGGAAGCTACCAGTCCTCTTTCTAAACCTCTGCAACTTGAATAACATTACTTTTGCCACACGCTATTAGTCTAAACAGTTCACAAGCCATCCCAGATTCAAGTGGAAAATAAACAGATCCTTCCTTTCAATGGAAGACGTGTCAAAGCATTTAAGGCCATCTTTAATCTGCCATAGTAACTCAATAGAGATTTGGCCAAAATATAACTTCAATAAACTAAAGTGTATCAGAGCCGGCATCTTCTGACTTCTTATTTCTCATAGTGATGAAACAAAAAACAAGCTTACACCATAAGTTCCTTCTCACAACTGTATGCTATGCTTACAACACTTTGTATAGTGGCCCAATAAAAGGAACAGGGAGACAGGGTGCTAACTGCAATGATATCTGTTTATCCCCTTTGGGACTTGTGTAGTAGGTGGAATACAGACAAGGGTATTTACGAGATCCACACAACTCTCCTCACCTACCTACCTGTAAATAATTGCTAGAACAGGCCAGGCATGGCCAGGCATGGTGGCTCCTGCCCATAACCCCAGCACTTTGGGAGGCCGAGGTGGGAGGATCACCTGAAGTCAGGAGTTCAAGACCAGCCTGACCAACACGGTGAAACCCCATCTCTACTAAAAATACAAAATATTAGCTGGACGTGGTAGTGGGCACCTGTAATCCCAGAAACTCAGGAGGCTGAGGCAGGAGAATCGCTTGAACGTGGGAGGTGGAGGTTGCAGCGAGCCGAGATCGCCCCATTGCACTCCAGCCAGGGCAGCAAGAGTGAAACTCCGTCTAAAAAAAAAAAAAAAGAACAGGCCAGGCATGGTGGTTCACACTTATAATCCCAGCACTGTAGGAGGCCAAGGTGGGAGATTGCTTGAGGTCAGGAGTTCAAGACCAACCTGGGCAACATAGCAAGACCCTATGTCTACAAAAAAATTAAAGAAAACCAATTTAGCTGGGCATGGTGATGGCAAGTGCCTATAGTCCCAGCTAATTGGGAAGCTGAGGTGAGAGAATCACTTGAGCCCAGGAGATCAAGACTGCAGTGAGCTATGATCATGCCACTGCAATTCAGCCTAGGTGACAGAGGAGATCCCATCTCTATAATAATAATAACAACAACAATAATAGTAATTGCTAGACTTTTAGCATTATGTCAACCTTCCTAGTCTGCCAAAATATATAATTCTGAATTTGAATCCTATTTCTCTGTTAACCTCAGAGTCACTGACAGAAAAATCTGAGACCTAATTTTCCGTGTGTCTTTTCCAAACATTCCCCATCAAAACCATTCTCAACATGAAGTATAATGTGATTAAGTGAAATCAGTATTTAAACCTTTAAAAAATGCTTAAGTATGCTGCCATCATAAGTAATTGTTGGAGGTGAGACTGGAGCCCTGGATATCTGACCACCTGATACCAAAGCCCATTTTTCTACTATCTGTAGTTGCCTTCCTAATGCAATTAAAAAAAAAAAAAAAAAAAAAAAAAAGCCCAAGAGTGGAGCAGGGATAAAAAACGCCATCCTTGCTGAGAGAGCCTAGGAGCTGCCACTGCCTGCAAATCCTTTTCAGTTGCCAAGTGGCCTTGACAGGTGAGCAGACAGGGTGCCTCTAGGGAGCTGCTAATGAACACAGGGCCAGGAGAAGTGAAGAAGGATTAAAGGGGAAGCAAGCTATCATATCAGTAGTTGCCTCCTGGATCTGGTTGCTGCTCAGGGCCACTCAGGGTGGCCCTAGGCACATTTTCAGAGCAGGAAGCTTGCCTTCTAAAATTCGTTTTCCCTCTCTTTATGTGCTCTGGAACTCCATAGCTTATCTGTCCCCTAACCAGTCACCACAGCTTCTTGAGAATCCAGATGCTCGGCAATGTCATACTCCTCCCTCCTTCACCACTGCATCACTGCCACATCCTCTATGCAATAGAAAGTGGCATGGAAGAATAACTCCAATATCTGCCACTTGCACTTGGGTGTAGAGTTTACCAGTGTACCTTCTCCTTCAGGGAGTACTTGCAGTTTCATCTTCCCTCACTGGCGTCCCCCAAACCAAGTAATGGAGGCGACATCCATTTGGTCATCACCCAATCCTAAGAAATGCATTATTCCATCAAAACAGACTTTAATCAAAGGATTTAAAGGGAGGAGGAAAAGGAGAAGCAATAAATAATTTCACCTCAAATTAGCCAGTAAATAGTTTCTGAGAGCAAGTAAAAATTTACCATGTCTTTACAAGGCTATGGCAATTAATCCTAAGAATCCTTCTATACCCTATGGATTACTTTTCTAGGTAGGAATGATGTTTTTAAAAATTAAATAAATAATGCTTTATGCATTCAATTTGTCTTACATAAAACATGAATAAGAATGAAAATAAGACTAGAGGTCACCTAATTGCAAATCCCTTGGTCTTTCTATTCCCCCAACAGATTTTCCTATTACTTTAGCTCTCAGTCTCTACAGTAACAAAGTGAACCTTTCCAGATCTCCTTATGGCCTAATAAGAACTTTCAAATGCATGTTTTCATGTGCTTAAAGGTAATGGGGATCAGTTAAAAGATTCCATTTTGTCTCAACCAGGTTAGTCCAGGTTAAGCTGCAATAAAGAGAATCCCAAAATCTTAGCGGTATAAACCAACGAAAGTTTATTTCTCACACACATTCAAGTCCAAGATAGGTCAACAGACAAACTCTTTTCTTCATAATCCTTGGGGGAATGCAGGCTGAGAGAGCTCCATGTTGCAGATGCCTTCACAGGCTCTAAAGCAACTAAAAGGAAGATGCTGAACTGCACCGTGGCTCTTAAAACTCCTACCTAGATGTGACACAAATCTCCTCTACTCACATTTTATTGGCCAAAGCAAGTTGCATGGCTATCCCTAAGTTCATAAGAGATGGGAAGTATTACCCCATCCTATGTCTGGATGGAGAAGAGATGGAATACTTGCGAATAACAATAATTATTGCCACATACACAAAACAGAAATTAGCATGAGCAAAGATTATCTTAAACATTAGATAACATAGCACCTCAAATATAATTCATTTGAAACTCATTTGTAGTCTATGAGTGGCCATCAACAAATATAAGATAAAACCTGGGGGTGAGCATGGTTCACAAGAAGAATAAAATCTGGAATAAAAAACAATTTTCAAATAATCCCCCAAGTTAGTCACAAGGATAACTGATGGTTAGACATATGTAAATATTTCATATATCACTGATTCCTGGTTACTAGATTAAAACAGTACCATAATTAAAATCAACAACCAACAATTACTGAGCTGATATTCAAGGCTTCTAAATTATCTCAGAAGTTATTGTAACTGATAAATGAGAAAAGGAAAGTGAATGGAAGAAATTATGGAAATTTTGTTGAAATGTCACTGTATAGAAGCTCATTTATTCTGGGATATCTAAACTTACTTTATTTATTGACTTAGTTATTATTTTCTTTTAGAGACAGTGTATTGCTCTGTTGCCCAGGCTGAAGTACAGTGGTACAATCATAACTCACTGCAGCATCAAACTCTTGGGCTCAAAAGATCCTCCCACCTCAGCCTCCTGAGTAGTTGGGACTATAGTTATGTGCCATCATACCTGGCTACGTTAACTTTCTTTTTTCTTTTTCTTTTTCTTTTTTTTTGAGATAGAGGCTTGCTAAGTTGCCCAGGCTGGTCTTGAAATCCTGACCTAAGCAATTTTCTCATCTAGGCCTCCCAAATCTCTTAGATTATGGGTAGGATCCACCAAGGGGACCTAAATTCACATTGTTTAACTCTCCACAATTTACGTGGAGATTTCTCACATATCATTGCCTAAAACCTGCACAACAGTCAAGCAAAGCAGGTTATCCTTATTCTTATCTCCATTTCACAGATAAGGAGGCTAAGGTTCTGAGATTTTACGTGATTTGCCGGAGGACACTCATGAAAACGGTCAAATTTTGAACCTTCTTCTGTCCCATCACCACCTGCTCAAGAGTGGGTTGAAATGTGATAATAAAATCACAGATATTATATTCTGAATGCTGGAATTATTCCTTAGTCTTTCATTCCTTAAGTTGTGTCTCATAAAAGAACAGATATTCTTGGAATTAAGGAGAAAAAGAAAATAGGTTTGGAGCCCTCTGGGTTAAAGAAAATAAAACATAATTATTTACAAGTCTTTACAGAACCTTTATTGTGCTTTTAAACATTGTTTCAGTGAGTGAGGAACCACTAAGCAGAATAGTGATTCCCCAAAATGCCTGTCCTAGTCCCCAGATCTGTTACTATGTTGTCTTACATGGCAACCTGGGATTTGAAGATGTAATTCAGTTAAGGATCTTGAGATGGAGAGGTTACTAGGTTAGCCTGGATTATCCAGGCGGGGCTGATGTAATCACAAAAGTCCTTACAAGACACTGGAGACAGAGGTCATGGTGCTTCCAAGGCTGCAAGTCAAGGAATGTGGGCAGCTGGAGAAGACAAGCCAAGAAGAAAAGTGGGTGAGCTCCAGAAGCTGAAAAAGACAAGCAAGTGGATTCTACTCCAGATCCTCTAGAAAAGACAGTCCTGCCAACACGTTGATTTTAGCCCAGTGAGACCCATTTTGAACTTCTGACTTCCAGAATTGTAAGAGTACAAATTTGTTTTATTTTATGCGACTACATTTGTGGCACTTTATTACAGTAGCATAGGAAACTAAAACAGCGGGACAGTAAGTATTTCCTCTTAAATGTATTGGCAATTGAACCTTTTATCTCCTGAAATACCTTCCGCAGGGAATACAGTTGGGGTAACAGTGGTGTAATCCAACCCCCTACAATTTTCCTGAGATATGGATAATTGCACATTACTGATGGTAAGAACAGAGCATTTCATCAGGGTGGGAAAAACTCATAGAAAAAAAAGAGGAGAGAATATTAGAATTCAATAACCAGAGCTTGGTGAAATCACTTATTTAGTCATCCCTCAATTTTAGTACCAAAGGTTTTGTCTTCTAACCATAGAATGTTCCTTCCTCTCTCAGCTGCCTGGAGTGAAAAGGTGGCCCTCCCTCCCCGGTCTTCTTTCTCTTCAATACACTGTTCTACTAAGCTGCAGGCAAAAACAATTTGAAGCAGGTGACAGCAGAGCTTCTCTTTTTAATGCCCTTTGCCCCAGGCACAAGACTGGATCTTTCCAGACACTAGAAATGTTTTGAATAAGCCTTCCCCTCTTCTCCCCTTGGCAAAGCCAAAGTGTACTTTCAGTTGGCTCTCGGAAATGCTGGCGACTATCAGAGGCCCCACAGGCTGCTTCCAAAAAGAGTCTCCCATGTGGCACTTTTTACCTGTGTCTTATTTGGAGCCACTGCACAAGGGAGGGGACAAGAGGGAGGGCAGGTATCTCCAACCTTCTCTCCTGCTCCTGCCTAGCAGAAATGAGAGACAGGGGTGGGGAAAATCCATCCTGTTAATCCAATAGGCTTGATGCTGGTTGGTTTGAAACCAGCAGAATCATAAAATTGCAAACCTTCTCACAGTGCAGCATTTCAGAATCATAAAGAAGAATAAATCATCACTAAAATAGTAGAAAACTGTGCCCCCAGGCTTCACAGATTTCTACAAATCATTTTTACCTCTTACCCAGGAGAACCACTCAAGATACCTTAGGTTTGGAGAAAGGAGAAAAAAATTCCTGGTGAGCACAGCTCTGGTTATGTCACTATCATTGAGGGGGCCACCGTGATTGAGCTGTTTTGCCAGGGCAGTAGCTTCAATCCCCTGAAGGCAATTGCAATACTCCAGTAAATACAAAATGAAGGCCTGCACAATAACCTAGAATGATTGTTAATGTGAGTTCCAAAGACATTAAATATGCTTTATTCCAGCCTGTCAGAGGGCCATTGTTTTTTCGATTTTCACAGCCTGCCCTACTTCAGTCTGATCAACATTTGTTCATTGGGATTATGGCCAATATCCTATGGGCTGGAAAACAAGCGACTATGAAACAAGCAAGCTGCTGGCAGAATGCTACATTTTTCTTTATCTGGTTGGAGGGCCCAAGTGATGTGCAGATACTGTCCAAATGATGTCTGCTTCTTTATACAGAAGGAAAGCTATGGCCATAGGCTATTATTTAATATTTTCAGCTGTCAAAAAACTTTCGATGACTGAAAGCATTCACCTTGCTTCTGGGAAGATAATGGGTTGATCTTTAAGAAATACCTAGTACACACACCACTCATCACCATTATTGTTTCAATGATTCATCCATCAAACACTTGAGAGTCTTTTTGGTACAAGAAGAGAGATGACTAACTCCTTATCCTCAAGGATCTCATAGTGTTTTGCATGAGTAAAAATACATGTAAATATATGGAATAGAATCAGAGTTTAAAGAGCAGAGTCATCATTCTGTCTAGGGGTCAAGAGAAAGCATCATATTTCAAGAAGCACTTGAATTGAGTCTTGAGAAAACAAGTAGGAATTCAGAGGTAGTGGCTATCCAGACCCGGCAGAGGTATGAAGGAGGGAAACAGCAATGCCCACTCAGGGAAGGCAAAAGGATTCTGAATGGCTGCATCGTGGGACAAGGCAGGAAGTGTCAGAAAGCAGGTTGAAGAGACAGGCAGAAGTCATATTAGGGAGAGCCTTGTGCAACATGAAGGAGCTTCAGCTTTATGCCACATCAAAGAGAATTAACAAGTTTACTCAGCACCACTTGAAATAAATCGCATGAGCTGAAATTGAAATAACCTGTGTTCTTTTTGTTTACCCAGCGTTTTCACTTCTCATATCAGTTGGGTCCAGGTATTTCAACTCCAAGTATTTCAAACAAAAACAAAATATTTTTCGAACAATGAGAATTTAATGCAGGGCATTGTTTACAGAAGTGGTAGGAAAGTTAAGAAACCAGATAGGGACAGTGAGGCAATCCAGAAATTAGCAACAGCAGAAAACCACTACGTTGTGTTATGGAAACTCAGAAGCCAAGGATGTCTGGCTGGAACTAGGATTATGGCAGGAAGTTTTCCTCTCAGTGATAGAAGATAGTGCAATAAACTTCCTGGCAGGAGCTGAAATCATAAGTAAGATGCACCTGCTTCAAAGATGTCACCAGATAGAGTGAAGGAGGAAGAAATAGACAGGCTTCTTCCTTTTTCTCTGTTTATTTCTCCTTAGTACTTCCCACTGGTCAAGCACATCCAAGGAGTTCATAAGCAAAGGAATATGGGAAATGTATTTATTTGAGAAACAAACCAGAGCTGGAGAAGTGCAGAGAGTATGAGGGAAAACATCAGCTGACCTACACAGTCCACCCCTTTTCTGGTGTCCAACATTCGTTGCATGTTTATATATTTATTTGTCTATATATTTGTTTATGGCATGCCCATATCTAACTCCCTAATAACAGCCTTATTTTCCCATTTTACAAACTATTATCCAAAGAATCCACATAATAGCTATTCTGCATTAAATGAAGCTGTTCTCATCCTCTTCCCAAATGCCGAGATGTAAAGGCCCACCAATCATCATGCCCATATCAAAGTTGAATATCTTCACATTGTATGCAGTTCTCCCCTTCAGGGCATCACTAGTCCTGTGACCTATTCTCTTTTCTCTTTGCAGAGTCATCCTGATAAATAATTTGAAGGCCCTTTAGAGTACAATTTGGAGGATGATTTATAATATATACTTGTGGCAATTTTTCAGAATCCTTCTTCAAGAGAACATAGCCTCCTACTTAGGCTCTAGATCTGTGAACTAACATCTGGGAAGAAGAGAGGCTGTGATTTCCTGTGGCACTTACTCAAGATAATTTTCTGTTGACTAGATCAAATAATGCTTTGTTGGGCTATCCTTCTATTTAATTCCTAGGAAACTATAATCAGTTAGCTACCGTCATAGATCCCTGTAGATAAAAACATCTGAATTGCCACTCAACCCTCCATGCTCATTACAGTAATTATGGTTATTTTGTCTCTGTCAGTAAAGTACTATGGCTACCTGATCCCTGACATTCCAAGATCTCATCTCCCCATTAAAATGAATGTATTTCAAAGTCATCAAATCTTGGTGTCATCCACAGCCTGTAGAAGAAATTCACCATAGATGTTTAAAGATATCGGGGCTCCCCTCATTAACGCATTTATCAATGGTTGAGTAAAAGAAGACTCTTCTGGGTTCTCTTGCAATAATAGTCAGGAAGAGAGTGAGTAGGTTGAATATAATAAATTTATTCCAACATGATCATCTCCTTGTGCTTTTGAATCCTCCTTCATCATTATTTCAGGGAAGTTTGGGGATCTTTTCATCATTTCACATAGGCAATTATTAACTCTGTGTTTCAGTTAACCAACCAATCAGAGTTTTAGCACAATCTTCAGTTGCTTGAACTAATACATTTAATCCAGACTCTCAAACAAATATACCTATATTGATAAATACTGACAAATCCTACATTATATTCTGTGCTTCTCATTCTTCCTCACATAGATTGTATCTCCACACACATTTTCCAGAGAAATTCCAATAAAAATTAGCAAATATCTGCAATTCTTTTCATGTATACATTATTTATTCTTGGACCAGCCCTTATAATTCTTCACCTGAAGTGTGCTGGCATCTGACTGTAGTTATGGGTTTGGAAGCAATAAAAGATGCTTCTTGTGAGTATTGAGAAAAACAGACATCTCATTTTATGGCAACTTTTTCAGATGAAAAAATTATAGGCTTCGTAAGTAAAGAAAGATGAGCCTACTGAACATGGTTGCATTTGCTGGTTACAGAAACTTGGGGATATATTGTGTTCAGAGTTTTCAAATTCAATTGCATCTGCTCAAATATCCCCCATCCCAACTCTCAGGGTTTCACTCCTTACAATTAATGGCTTAGTACTAACATACTAAATTGGTGAGTCTGTGTTTTCAATTTGCATAATAACTCTGTATACTACACATGATTCTGATTCTCAACCATAATCTCCTTCTTGGTAAAAAAATTCTAAGGGTGCCGAAGCAGCTCTCTGATTCTCTGGCCGTCTCCTGAGCTAAAAGTTTAAGGTCTACGCTTATCATTTTCTTTCTGTAAGTACTTCAGCATAGTCAGAGACAGCCATTCCATTTTTGTGGTCAAATGAAACACTACTTGTTTTCCCAAAAGACTTGCTTTCAACTGGCACATTATCTCAAACAAAGTAGGCAATAATTTAAATTATTGTGATGTTATTTGATGAGGCTCTTTAATTGTAATATTCCATTTTTCACCTGAAAGAAATTCTTCACTGTATTCAAGCTAAAAGAAGCAAGCCATCTAAGCTCAGAATTCCTTCTTAAGGATCTATTTCCTGGAATTAATCCTAATATAAAATAATTCCATCAGTCAAGGTCTAGTCAGGAATATATCGATCAATCTAAGTATTTTGAATAAAGAAAATTCAATACAGGCAAATGGTTACACAAATTTTTGTAGAGCTGAAAAACTAAACAGGAGATCATGAAGCAACACACAGATTAGCAACAATGGGCAAGACATTATCATTCCACAGGGCTAGAGAAAGAAGAATGTGATTTTATTGAAGCTCTAAAGCCAAGGACATGTAATGAGGGCAAGAACCACAAGAGGAGCTGCCTATGGGAGCTGTGACCACGGAATGACGGGGAATCTGCCAAGAGCTGGAGTTGAGGAGGAGATGCAGCTGCTGCCAGAGATGCTGCCTAAGCCAACATGAGAGGAGAGATAAACCTTAAACTCATCTCCTCACTCTTTAGTCTTACCTTCCTGTTGGCTCACCCTACCTAGAAGCTAGCAGTTCCTTGCAACAGAGTAGAAGAACGAATTTCTAGTAATTGATTTGAGAACAAATAAGCAAATGGCTGCCATCCTTCTACAAAGAGAAGATTAACAGGGAGGGTTTGCCATTATTTGATTTGGAGTTTTGCCCAGGCCAATTGAGAAGTAACTAGAATCCCTTGCACCCGCTTCCTATAGAGTTGCGTTCTGTATCATGTACATGTTTCTAGTTCAATCCAAGGTAGAAAAACTGATGTTACACAAAAAGCTTCATAATCTAAAGGAACTTAGACAAGAAAGTTTGGGTTTGGATTAATGTCTATTAAAGTTAACTAATTATAATAGGCATTAAATGCAGACTAGTAATTCTTCCAGTGCCACCACTGTTAAAATAATTGATGTTAACTTCACTCAGATTTGCATAAATATATAAAGAGAGCATAAAACACATTTAAATACATAAAATTATATGATAGATTAATCCCAATACTAAAGTTATGCAATTTGAGTTTAGATTTTAGTGACTCACCTGTCTGGGACTCAGTCTATCACTCTCTAAAACAGGTTAAAATCATGTATAAGTCCTTTCTATGTATTTATTCAATAAATGTTGTTTTTTTTCCCTAGTCACCTTGCTAATTGACTTTAAGCACAAAGGATATAGTGGCTTAGTACTGTCTGTGTGTGTATATATATATACACACACATATATACATATATATATACTATGTGTTTCATGAAACTAAGTAGTATTGTTATTAATCAATTAGACAACTAAATATTAAATTGTAACTGTTCTACGTGTTATGAAGGAAAAATACATTTTTTCATGATGGGGATTTGGTCTAGTTGGCAGCCTCAAAGGAGTCCATGAAGAGGTAATCCTTGACATGCAGGAGTTTAACAGAAAAAAGAGATGAGAGGAGAGTGTTCAAGCATGTACAAAAACCCTGTATCTGGGGCCGGGCATGGTGGCTCACACCTGTAATCTTGGCACTTTGGGAGGTTGAGGTGGGCAGATCACTTCAGGTCAGAAGTTGGAGACCAGCCTGGCCAACATGGCAAAACCCTGTCTCTACTAAAAATACAAAAAATAGCCAGGCATGGTGGCACATGCCTTTAATCCCAGCTACTTGGGAGGCTGAAGCAAGAGAATCGCTTGAACCCAGGATGTGGAGGTTGCAGGGAGCTGAGATCATGCCACTGCACTCCAGTTTGGGCGACAGAATGAGACTCGGTCTCAAAAAAAAAAAAAAATGTCCCTGGAGGAATATGACTTGCCTATGAGGCTGAAAGAAGGACAACATTTCTGGAGTGAATTAAAGGTGTATGGTGCACTCTGATACTGAAGGGGCAGTGAAGGGCTACAATACAAATGACCATAAACCATGGAAAGTAACACTGTTTTTATTCTTAGAGCAGTAGGATCTCATCAAAAAATTTTAACCTGGAAAGAAACTTATTCAGATTTGCATTATGAAAAGACTACACTAGCTACGTTGCAAAAAAAAAAAAAAACAATGCATTGAAAGGGAAATATTTACTGTGGTAGTTTAGACTAGGTTAAAGTTGATAGAGAAGATTAGTAGGGAATATATTTGAATGATTCTTTAAAAAGTAAAATATGACAGGCTTAGTGCTGAATGGGATTGGGGCATTAGATTAGGGGGATTTGTCAAAGACGATTACTAGCTGCTGGCTTGCATATGTGTGTGGATGTTGGAGCATTCACTGATGGCATTACTCATGGCATTCACTTGAAAAAGACAAAGGTGAAGGGGCAGGATACAGAATAAGTGTAAGTGTATTCCTGGACATAATTAGTTGGGTAACTTTTAGCTACTTATGAGAAAATGCCAACTAAGTGGATGGATATTCAGGTGTGAAATAAAGAAATAGTCTTGGCTAGAAAAAGATCTTTGGGATTCATTAGCTTAGAGATGGTAATTGAAGGTGTAGGCAAGAGTTAGATTGCCAAGGAGGAGTGTATACAATAGAGAGAGAAGAAGGCCAAAAATAGAACTGTGATTGACTCCATCAGCCAATTTAGGTTCAGGAGGTTGTGCCTAAAATGGAAATAGTTAAACAATGAACAGATAAGTAGGGAAAATTCCAAGACATACTGTGTCACAGAATCAAAAAGAAAGTCTTTGAAATGGAACTGCTGAGAGACCAAGAAGAGAATGAAAATATTCCTTTAATATAGTGAGATAAACATTCTTGGTAACATAAATGAGAGCAATTTTAGTGGAGTCAGGAGATCAAATGCCAAATTAAGGTGAACTCAGAAGCAATCTGAAGAACTTTGGCTGTGGAGGGGAGGAAAAGATAATGTGATATATAAAGGATAAGGAGGATTCTTTTTGCTGATCTAAAATAGTATAAAAGACAAGCATTCTTGAAAGTTGATGGAAAGTGGCTTACTCATTTATGCTGCTATTAAAAGGATGCCTGAGACTGGGCAAGTTATAAAAACCAGAAATTTATTTCTAACAGTTCTGAAGGCTGGGAAGTCCAAGATCAAGGTGCTGGCCATCTTGTGAGGGCATTCTTGCTGTGTCCTCACATAGCAGAAGGTGCAAGGGCAAGAAAGAGCTGAACCACTTTTCCAAGCCCATTTTAATAGCAGCATTAACCCATTCATGAGGTCTTCCTCTCTCTCTACTGTATACACTCCTTGGCAATCTAACTCTTGCCTAGACCTTCAATTACCATCTCTAAGCTAATGAGTCCCAAAGATCTTTTTCTAACCCATACTATTTATTTGTTTCACACCTAAATGTCCATCCACTTACTTGACACTTTCTCATAATTAGCTAAAAGTTACCTAAACATCTCTCAAAAGACCCCACCTCCCAACACCATTGCATTGAGGATTAAGTTTCTAACACATGAATTTGGGGGAACACATTCCAACCATGGCAAGAAGAACCCAATTAAGAGAGGAATGTTTGCTACATAAGAGCAAGAAGAAACAAGCAATTGTGGAAAGTTCTGGAGCATGTCACAGGAGGTAGAATCCAGAATTTTATATAGCAGAGACATCTCCATTGTAACGAAAAGAAAAGACAGAATAGATGCAAATTTATGTTTGTTTGCTATTGGAAACTTACTTTGTTGTTATTGGGGGAGATAATAGAGTTGTCTTGTGAAGGCTTTTAATATCTCTACAAAGTCAAAATCCTCTTCCTAGAGAGAGAGCAGAAAACAGTACAGAGGGTGAAAAGAGCTGGAAAATAAGGGAAAGTAGTAGGACATTTCCAACTCAGGTTTTCAGTGATTTTATTATTTTGCTCCTATTTGGTGTATCCTGATTTCAAATTAGAAAGTGTTTCCTTGAACTAGTATCAGAATAATCTTTTGGAAAGATTATTTTGTGTCTCACGAAGGCATTTCCCCTCACGCACACATGTACACACACACACCCCCCCTCCACACACACACCATTGAACTCTTTGAAAAACTTAACGTTATGTGAATATTGCTATTAAAAATGAATCTATGGCCACACATTTTACAGTTAAAAAAATCTCAGTGAAACTTAGATTCCCACTAACAAAGAACCTAAAGAACCACTGCCTAAAGACATTTGCTAGATCTGGACTGAGACCTCCCTGGGGTGTTATTGCCTGTCTTGATCACAATTGAAGTTGTAGCAGAGGCACTGTTTTAACCAAAATCCTATACAGTCTTTCCAAAGCCTCTATTAAAACTACAAAGGAAAAAGAGACAGCCACATATTTTCTTTCCTTACTTTTCCTATGTCTGGTGTGAGTGTCTAAGAAACCTAAGTGAGAGATTTTTAAACTTCAACGTTTTACAGGGTAATAGAGACTGTATGAAAATTCATGATAGAAAACATACTTGAAAAACTGTCTATACAAGTTAATCCTCGTTTCATATTGATTTGTTGCTTCCAATTAGTGAAGTTGCCAACTGAGTTATGCCAAGATTTTCCTAGTCTCAGACACAAACTAATATTTTCTCTAAAGACTGGCTTCCTTTCTAGATAACATTATTAGCCATAGAATATTCATCACGACAGTGCAACATGAGAGTGATCTTGGCAGATTTCACTCTTATAATCCAAATTGAGAGAAATCTTGCTAATATAAAGTGAGGGAGCATGTTCTCTCCTATTTTGTCAACTGTTATAAAATCAGTGAAGCCCTACTTAGCTTGGGCTTTCATCTACTGCAAATGTGACTCAGATTAAATTTAAGAATAAGTGGTAATGGAACTATGCAAGCATATTTCCATGGCGAGGATGTTGTCACTGAAAATTGGCTTCTAAAAAGGACAATGATTAGAAGGGAAACGTGCAGAGGGCAATTATTTGAAAGGAAATGCACAAAGGTGAACTATGCAAGTAAATTTCAGTCAAGGAGCTTGCCACTGAAAATTGGCTTCTGAAAAGGGCAATGATTGGAAAGGAAGTGTACAGAAGATGCCAATGTAGCATCTTCAATTATATAAAATATTTCAATTAAAGGACAGAGAGGTTAGGAAGACTTTTATTAAATAATGCAATTGAAAGCTAATAAGTCTAGGACTCAACCTATACTCAGAAAGAAAATTTCGTGAATTAGTTTTCTATTGCTCTTGTAACTTAGTGGCTTTAAAGAAGTTCTTTTTTTTTTTAATCTTACAGATATATAGTTTATAAGCCTGGCACAAGTTTCACTGGGCTAAGATCAAGATGTTGGCAGGGAAGCATTCCTTCTGGAAGCTCTGAGAAGACAATTTGTTTCTTTGCTTTTTCACCTTCTAGAGGTGGCCTATATTCCTTGGCTCATGGCCCCTTCATCTGTCTTCAAAACCAGCAATACAGCATCTTTGCTTGGGTGTGCTTCCATCATCATCCATCTTTCTGTGACCTCACTTCTGCTTACTTCTTCCAAAGTGAAGGACCCTTATGATTACATTACACCCATTCATATCATCCAAGATAATCTCCCACCTCAAGGTCCTTAAATTAATAACATATGCAAGGTCTTTTTTTTCTGTGTTAGGTAACGTATTGATGAGTTTTGGGGGATTGGGACATGGATATTCTTGGGAGGCTATTATTCTGCCTACCACGTTTGGAACAATGGAAGGGCATGTTTCTAAAAGAAATTTATTTCTGGGGTGTTTATGTTTTCTAGCCTACTATGTTCAAAGAGGAGATTTTTAAAAATTTAAGTGATTTTGCCATAACTATGCAGTACATCAGATAATCAGACAATTCATTTTCAGTGTCAAGAATGCTAAATATGAAAAGGATTCTTTTGGCAAAATGAAACTTACTCAGAAGATATGAATGGTTGATTGAAAAGCTACTGGGGATGCCCAGAGGACATCACGCATCTCCTTCTCAGGAAATTACAGCAGGAGAGACAGCAGGCAAAGGGAGTAAAAGCGTAATAAAAATGTATTTTAATTAAATTATTCCATAATAAAACTAAAATGAATCTAAAAACAATGGCTGATTATTATCCTCATCATGCTTCTTGAATAGCCTGTGCAAGAAATTATTTGGAGATGAGAGCTGAGATGGTTACAAACTATTTCACCTGGGCTCTCTCTCCTCTTTCCTTCTCTGAGTTGCTTTCTCCCTTTGTCTCTTTCTCTCAACAGTCTGCTTCCTCCCTCTTTCATCTTGTCTTGCAGGAGGTATGACCTGAGTAAAGACTCTGGTGTTTTGTTGCCTTCTAAAGCACAGCATTACCAGTGGACTGCATCAGTGTGGGTTAAAACTGGCATTAAGGCAAACTGTTGCTCTAGATGCAGCATGTTTTACCTTTAAAATCTGTCACATTCTAAGAGATACAGCTGCCAGGAAAGCTGGGTTTCCAGGAAACAATAATTTTCATATTTTTGTCAGCATAATCTAGATCTAGATTTGCTTTAAAAAAAACAGCATTAAGCATCCATATTTTCCAAATAAAATATTGAAGCATGTGGTCTAACAAAGGATGTTTCACCATTTACAAATTTAAATAAAAAGCACAAGCTCATGAAAAATAAATTGCATTTAGTTGCATATTGAATAAATTTATTTTATTGAAAAATAAAATAAAATTATAAGTAACCAAGACCATCATGGAAAACCCAGGATTCATGGTCATCATTATTTCTACCAGACAGTTCAGATTACTATTTTGTTGTAAAGCCCACAATTTATTTTATGCAGTATCTGCCAGTGCATCAAAAGCTGGAGTAAAAAAAAAAAGTTTTTAATCCATGTGAAATCATGTGAACTGAGAATTTGGCAAGCTTAATTATCCCAAGAGTCTGGTTCAGTAGTGTGGTGTCTGGCACACTAAATGCTCAATAAATGTAGATTGAATAAATGAACAAATGCATGAACAATTTAAGATTGGCCATATAGATAGCAGGCCAAATTTCCTCTCTGCCAGGACTGAGTGAAAAGCTCATAAGATCCATCTGGAGGAATGACTGCTCAGGACATTTGGTCCTACAAGGAGAGAAATCTTTATAATTAATCATTAGTTTGACAGATTTCATCAAGGTGTATCAACTTAAGGTATCACCATGAAAACATTATTTGTTTGTTTTTTCCTTTCTCACTGGATTTTACTCTCCCTAGTGATACCTCAGTCTAATTTTATGGCATCTCAGACTAATTTGGTGTTTTCCATGTAAAAACTTTGATTTCATATTCAATTCACAGAACTCTTCCTCCACACTCCCTGGTAGGCTAAACCGGTGGTTCCTGCGGCTATAGAAGGATATAGAGAGCGAATGATGGGGTCTCTTCTCTGATGTCATTCCCACCATCTCTGCTGTCATTTCCTTTCTGGGGTTGGAGCAGGGAGGAAGGGGTGGAAAGAACACATTTCATAGGTGACTGCTCATGGCATATCAGCCTCTCTTTGTCACGTCATCCTTGTTTGGTCCTCATTTCCCTTTCCCCATCAGATGCTGACTTCCTCATGGGAGGCATCTATGGGTTCTTGGGTAGAACCTCCAGGAGTTTTACCCCACACAACTGCCTGACATAAGGTAACTGACTGGGACTTGGCTTCTCCTGTTTCTCCTCAGGCCCTACTCCAGATGATCCACTCCACATCCCCTTAATGTTAGGCTCCCTTTGCCCAGTGGGTGGCATGAGGAAGGGAACTGTGATTGAAAAGAGCTTGACTCTCAGCCTCCAACTCACCTTCAGACAGACCCCACTCACATGTCCTTGTCGTACCAAACATCGACATGCAGGCTGCACCCTGGAACTTCCTTTTTCAACTCTGTCACATCCCTCTGGCCCTTTTCTCCACATTCAAACCTAAAGAACAGATGATCTATCTGTTCAGTGGCTCAGCAGTTTCTAACATATCATCCTTACTCTTTACTTTATGTGAGGGTTGTAGGGAGGACAGGGAAGTCAGCTTGGCCACTCTCAATCTTGTGGGAAGGTGGGAGAACCCATCATATAATCCCTTCTTTGGGGGGATGAAATTGCTGCTACTCTACACAATTCATATTTCCTTAAAATATGGCATTTCATTCTCTCTGTAGAGCTATTCAAATACGTGGGGTAAAGGGAAGGTAAGTGTACCCTCCATTAAACTGTTGTCCGTGGCCTCTCCTGGGGAGAAGTAACTAGATTATCTGATTGGGATGTACTACTCTTAAATTTTAAGGTAACCAATGCCTGTTATCCTCACTTGTGGATGCCAGTTGAGTCATCTGCAAAAAACAGAACCACAATGTAGAAAGCTTACCATGGGGCCAGGCCTTTCTCTTATACACAGTGCTCTACACATATCAAGCCATTTGTTTTTCACACAACAACTCTAGGAACAGAGGACATGACTATGTTCTTTTTTCTTTTTTTGAGACAGAGTCTCACTCTGTCACCCAGGCTGGAGTGCAGTTGTGCTATTTCAGCTCACTGCAACCTCTGCCTCCCAGGTTCAAGTGATTCTCCTGCCTCAGCCTCCTGAGTAGCTAGGATTACAAGTGCACACCACCATGCCTGGCTAATTTTTTTTTTTTTTTTTTTTTTAGTAGGGACGGGTTTCACCATGTTGGCCAGGCAAGTCTTGAACTCCTGATCTCCGGTGATCCACCCTCCTCGGCCTCCCAAAGTGCTAGGATTACAGGCGTGAGCCACTACACCCAGCCATGACTATGTTCATTTTATAGCTAATTTTAAAATTTATTTTCTCTACATATATCACTTTGCATCAGGTAACCATATTACTCAGTGATTAAGATACAGGTTAGATATTTAAAAATTCATTTGGAAAAATTATATTCATTTAGAAGATATTCTTATCATCATTTTACATGATGAGATCACTATTGATTTTCATCTACAAAAATATGTGCAACTTCACCAAACCTGTAAATCTTAGAATTAGAACTAATTGTTCTAATTCCATGGCCAATGTTCTTCCTTGATGCTGGGCTGTTAAGGGTAACTTGTACTTTTCTTACTGTAGGCCCAATGGTTCTGTTTCAAAACAACATCTGTGCCATGCATCAAGATATATATGGTGAGCCCTATACACACTTAAAATGCACAAAATAGGCCGGGCTCGGTGGCTCACGCCTGTAATCCCAGCACTTTGGGAGGCTGAGGCAGGTGGATCATGATGTCAGGAGATCGAGACCATCCTGACTAACACAGTGAAACCCCATCTCTACTAAAAATATAAAAAATTATTCGGGCATGGTGGTGGGTGCCTGTAATTCCAGCTACTTGGGAGGCTGAGGCAGGAGAATGGCCTGAACCCGGGAGGTAGAGTTTGCAGTGAGCCGAGATCTCACCACTGCACTCCAGCCTGGGCAACAGAGCGAGACTCCATCTCAAAAAAAAAAAAAAAAAAAACCTAAAATAACAAAAAGACAACTAAATTCATTCACAGTAAGTTCATCCAGCAAAAACTTGATACTGGAAGAGCTTCTGCATAAATAAAAAACTGCAGCTATCACAACATAAAATATTCTTGGACTTCTGGTAGATAAATCTAATGCTTCCACCTGGAACTTCACTTAAAGGGCAAGGAACTTAAAGTACTGAACAGCAAGACAAACTGCACCACAGAGGAAATCCCGCTTGGTGTGCAAATACATTCACCATGTGGTTATCAAGATTTATAAATATGTTTTCCTATGTCTAAGGTCACGTGGCTATTATACTCCAGAGTATTTTGTTTTTTTGTTTTTTGGGGGTTTTTTTGATAGAGTCTCACTCTGTTACCCAGATTGGGGTTCAGTGGCATGATCTCGGCTCACTGCAACCTCCGCCTCCCGGGTTCAAGCAATTGATTCTCCTACCTCAGCCTCCAGAGTAGCTGGGACTATAGGCATGTGCCACCACGCCTGACTGATTGTTGTATTTTTAGTAGACAGGGGGTTTGCCATGTTGGCCAGACTGCTCTCGAACTCCTGGCCTGAAGTGATACACCCTCCTTGACCTGTCAAAGTGCTGTTTATTAAAACAGATGTGAGCCACTGCGCCCAGCCCAGAATATTTTGTAATCTAACAAATACCCTGTCTATATATTTACTATTTACAAGGTAGGAAAAGGAATACTGAGAGTAGTTCAGGTAGCAATATACCATTCTGGAATATTCATGCTGAAACAGGTTCTCATGGAGATTTCCATGATATGGAAAAGAAAGTTCAGTTTCACCAGATGAGTAACAGAAATCCTGAAAGTACTGGGAAAATCTCTCTCCCTCATGATATATATTCTTCACATCCACCCCTTCCTCTTAATTTCTGAAACTGTTCAAATGATCACCTCAAACATTATAGGTTAAATTCAGCTCACAAGTGGGTCTCTTTAAAATCCAAAGTCTAGCAAAGGATTAAATTATTACAAATCAATCAGATATTGGTGAGAACTACTTAACTACATCATCTTATCAACTGACAAAAAGCACTGGTGAAAGAGCAACATTTGAATGGGAAGGGAAAATGACTGCTACGGAGGTAGCCACAACAGTGTTCACTGCAGCATAGCTTACGATAGTGAAAAATCAGAAACACTAGACACTTATCCAAGGGAATATAGTAAATTATGATTGATATGATTGCTATTTCTGAAAGAATGTTTTATAACTGTAAATATTAATGACTGGATTAATACATGTCTTCAAAACACTCTTGAGGCTGGGTATACTGGCTCATGCCTATAATCCCAGCACTTTGGGAGGCCAACGTGGGTGGATCACCTGAGGTCACGAGTTTGGGACCTGCCTGGCCAACATGGCGAAACCCCTGTCTCTACTGAAAATACAAATATTAGCCTGGCGTGGTGCCACACGCCTGTAGTCCCAGCTACTCGGGAGGCTGAGGCACAAGAATCACTTGAACTCAGGAGGTGGAGGTTGTAATGAGCCAAGATCGTGCCAGTGTACTCCATCCAGCCTGGTCAACAGAGGGAGACACTTGTCTCAAAAGAAAAAAAAAAGAAAAAACACTGTTGAAAGGAAAAATAAATTGAAAGAGATTATAAAAATTGTATTTTCGAACATTTAGGAAATCACTGAAAGCAATACCACAGAAGATTGCATTAACATTGGTGTGGTTAAAAGCATTAGCATATGATTAAGCCCACCAGCTCTGGAGTCAGCGGCCTGCTTTTGAACCCCATCTCTGCTACCTATTGTCTGTGTAATCTTGCTCAAGTTATTTAAGTTCTTGGTGTCTCAATTGTTGCATCTACAAAATACAGATGATAATGGCACTTATTTTCAAGAGTCAAGGAAGGTTTATTTTCAAGAGTCAAGAAAAAGATGCATGTGAATAACTTAGAACACTGCTGGTAAATACTAAGTGCTTAGTAAACATCAGTTATTATTCACTATTTGTGGACATATAGATGCAGAAAATGTAATAATATCAACTGGAATTCATGATATCGAATACCTCTACGGAGAAAGGGAACACAGAGGCTGAGTAGAAAAACAAAGAGGACTTCACCTTTATTCTGTCTCTTTTATTAAAACAAAACAAATACATAAAACCAAAATGCAAATGATGACGATACTTTTAAAGCCTGAATATCAAAGAGCAGAAGCAACACAAAGGGCAACATGGGAAAGAGTCAAAACAAACTTTACAATTTCAACCACTTCTGCCCTATTTTATTTTATTTTATTTTATTTTGAGACTTTTTTAAATTATACTTTAAGTTTTAGGGTACATGTGCACAATGTGCAGGTTTGTTACATATGTATCCATGTGGCATGTTGGTGTGCTGCACCCATTAACCCGTTATTTAGCATTAGGTGTATCTCCTAATGCTACTCTGCCCTATTTTAATTGAGGCTCAGGCATGGGAAGGAAGCCAGATTAAGAAAGGTAAGAAGGAAAACTCCTTGCCTTGCAGAGCAGTTGGATCAACCCAAAAAGAAGGCTTCTGAGCAGGGCAGTGGAGCAAGCTTATCTGCACTCTAAGGCATAAGCCAACTTCTCAGGGAGCCCAGGTTAGACAGAATACCACCAGTACCATCTGCTTAAAAAGAGTCAAGACTTGAAGAGTTTATTCAAACAAGAACAGGGCAGGCGATGGGGTTTGGCAGATGCTGACTGCCCCTTGGACCTCAGTCTGGTATCACTCATAAGCAAAGATCCAAAGAGGTTATAGTTAGCCTGAGAAACATCTGGCAGCTGATGTCAAACAGCTCAGTCTCTGAGAGCCTGCTTTTCAGGAATACAGAAGCATCCAGAGGGGAATGAGTTGAAGACCAGATACTAAACAGCCATGAAATCAAGGTCAAAGTGGGAAGAGCTGCAAGGCGGACATCAGCCTGAAACACTGACGTACAGCTTCAGTACAGAAGCCTTCTATTTGCCCTCCATGGTGCCAGATTGTGTCTGGAGCTTGGTGAGAGATTAAATTAACACAACTGGAGGAAGTCAGGTGCAAGTCCCAGGCAGTTTCCATAAGACAGTAGCTCAGAAAGAGACGTTGCTGCTCCCCCAAATCCCAAGTTCATTCTTCCTTTTACCATTACTCCCCTCTCCCTACAGTTCTCCATCCGTCAGAGGGACTGACATTGTGTGGAAAGAGCTGAGGTTGTTTTGAGAACTCCCGTTTAGAATTTGAACCTACGATTTTATGTTTTTATGTCTCAAGTCTTTATTTCTATAACTGGGAATTTAGTATCTATGTTAAGAAGATGTTGTAAGGCTCAATCACAATGATGTGCTTAAGAAGTTTAGAGAGATGGCTGAATAGGAACAGCTCTGGTCTGCAACTCCCAGTGAGTTCAATGCAGAAGGCGGGTGATTTTTGCATTTCCAACTGAGATACCCGGTTCATCTCATTGGGACTGGTTGGACAGTGGGTGCAGCCCACGGAGGGCGAGCCAAAGCCGGGTGGGGCATCGCCTCACCCAGGAAGCACAAGGGGTTTTCCCTTTCCTAGCCAAGGGAAGCCGTGAGAGATGGTACCAGGAGAAATGGTGCAATCCAGCACAGATATTGCGCTTTTCCCAGTCTTCACAATCAGCAGACCAGGAGATTCCCTCTGGTGCCTGGCTCGGTGGGTCCCACCCCCACGAAGCCCAGCAAGCTAAGATCCACTGGTTTGAAATTCTCACTGGTGGCAGAGCAGTCTGAGGTTGACCTGGGATGCTCGAGTTTGGTGCGAGGAGGGGCGTCCTCCATTGCTGAGGCGGTTTTACTCTCACAGTGTAAACAATGCCTCTGGGAAGTTCGAACTGGGCAGAGCCCACCACAGCTCAGCAAGGCCGACTGCCTATCCAGATTCCTCCTCTCTGGGCAGAGCATCTCTGAAAGAAAAGCAGCAGCCCCAGTCAGAGACTTACAGATAAAACCCCCATCTCCCTGGACAGAGCACCTGGGGGAAGGGGCAGCTGTGGGTGCAGCTTCAGCAGACTCAAACGTCCCTGCCTGACAGCTCTGAAGAGAGCAGCACTTCTCCCAGTACAGCGTTTGAGCTCCGATAAGGGACAGACTGCCTCCTCAAGGGGGTCCCTGACCCCCTGTATCCTGACTGGGACACACCTCCCAATAGGGGCCAACAGACACCTCACACAGGAAGGCTCTGGCTGGCATCTGGGGTAGGGTGCCCCTCTGGGACAAAGCTTCCAGAGGAAGGAACAGGTGGCAATCTTTCCTGTTCTGCAGCCTCCGCTGGTGATACCCAGGCAAACAGGGTCTGGAGTGGACCTCCAGCAAAGTCCAGCAGACCTGCAGCAGAGGGGCCTGACTGTTAGAAGAGAAACTAAAAAACAGAAAGGAATAGTATCAACATCAACAAAAAGCATGTCCACTCAGAGACCCCATCCAAAGGTCACCGACATCAAAGATCAAAGGTAGATAAATTCATGAAGATGGGGAGGTGGGAAGATGGGGAGAAACAAGCACAAAAGACTGAAAATTCCAAAAACCACAATGCCTCTTCTCCACCGAAGGATCACAACTCCTCACCAGCAAGAGAACAAAACTAGACAGAGAATGAGTTTGATGAATTAACAAAAGTAGGCTTCAGAAGGTGGGTAATAACAAACTCCTCTGAGCTAAAGGAGCATGTTCTAACCCAATGCAAGGAAGCTAAGAACCTGGAAAAAAGGTTAGACCAATTGCTAACTAGAATAACCAGTTTAAAGAAGAACATAAATAACGTGATGCTGCTGAAAAACACAGCATGAGAACTTCGTGAAGCATACACAAGTATCAATAGGAGAATCGATCAAGTGGAAGAAAGGATATCAGAGATTGAAGATCAACTCAATGAAATAAAGTGAGAGACAAGATTAGAGAAAAAAGAGTGAAAAGAAATGAACAAAGCCTCCAAGAAATATGGGACTATGTGAAAAGACCAAATCTACATTTGATTGGTGTACCCGAAAGTGACATAGAGAATGGAAACAAGTTGGAAAACACTATTCAGGATATTATCTATCCAGGAGAACTTCCCCAACCTAGCAAGGCAGGCCAGGATTCAAATTCAGGAAATACAGAGAATGCCATGAAGAGATTCCTCGAGAAGAGCAACCCCAAGACACATAATCGTCAGATTCACCAAGGTTGAAATGAGGGAAAAAATGTTAAGGGCAGCCAGAGAGAAAGGTCGGGTTACCCACAAAGGGAAGCCCATCAGACTAACAGCAGATCTCTCGGCAGAAACCCTACAAGGCAGAAGAGAGTAGGGGCCAATATTCAACATTCTTAAAGAAAAGAATTTTCAACCCAGAATTTCATATCCAGCCAAATTAAGCTTCATAAGAGAAGGAAAAATAAAATTGTTTACAGATAAGCAAATTCTGAGAGATTTTGTCACCACCAGGCCTGCCTTACAAGAGCTCCTGAAGGAAGCACTAAACATGGGAAGGAACAACACTGCAAAAACATACCCAAGTGTAAAGACCATCGATGCTATGAAGAAACTGCATCAACTAACGGGCAAAATAACCAGCTAGCATCATAATGACAGGATCAAATTCACACATAACAATATTAACCTTAAATGTAAATGGGCTAAATGTCCCAATTAAAAGACACAGGCTGGCAAATTGGATAATGAGTCAACACCCATCAGTGTGCTATATTCATGAGACACATCTCACTTACAAAGACACACATAGGCTCAAAATAAAGGGATGGAGGAATATTTACCAAGCAAATGGAAAGCAAAAAAAAAAAAAAAAAAAAAAAAAACCAGGGTTTGCAATCCTAGTCTCTGATAAAACAGACTTCAAATCAACAAAGATCAAAAAAGACAAAGAAGGCCATTACATAATGGTAAAGGGATCAATTCAACAAGAAGAGCTAACTATCCTAAATATATATGCACCCAATACAGGAGCACCCAGATTCATAAAGTAAGTTCTTAGAGACCTAAAAAGAGACTTAGATTCCCACACAATAATAACGGGAGACTTTAACACCCCAATGTCAATATTAGACAGATCAACGAGACAGAAAATTAACAAGGATATCCAGGACCTGAACTCAGCTCTGGACCAAGCAGACCTAATAGACATCTACAGAACCATCCACTCCAAATCAACAGAATATACATTCTTCTCAGCACCACATCGCATTTATTCTAAAATTGACCACATAATTGGAAGTAAAACACTCCTCAGCAAATGCAAAAGAACCGAAATTATAACAGTCTCTCAGACCAGAGTGCAATCAAATTAGAACTCAGGATTAAGAAACTCACTCAAAACCACACAACTACATGGAAACTGAACAACCTGCTCCTGAATGACTATTGGGTACATAACGAAATGAAGGCAGAAATAAAGATGTTCTTTGAAATCAATGAGAACAAAGACACAACATACCAGAATCTCTAGGACACATTTAAAGCAGTGTGTAGAAGGAAATTTATAGCTCTAAATGCCTACAAATGAAAGCAGGAAAGATCTAAAATCGACACCCTGACATCACAATTAAAAGAACTAGAGAAGCAAGAGCAAAGAAATTCAAAACCTAACAGAAGACAAGAAATAACTAAGATCAGAGCAGAACTGAAGGAGATAGAGACACAAAAACCCTTCAAAAAATCGATGAATCCAGTAGCTGTTTTTTTGAAAAGATCAACAAAATATATAGACCGCTAGCAAGACTAATAAAGAGGAAAAAAGAGAAGAATCAAATAGATGCAATAAAAAATAATAAAGGGGATATCACCACTGATCCCACAGAAATACAAACTACCATCAGAGAATACTATAAACACTTCCATGCAAATAAACTAGAACATCTAGAATAAATGGATAAATTCCTGGACACATACCCCCTCCCAAGACTAAACCAGGAAGAAGTTGAATTGCTGAATAGATCAATAACAAGTGCTGAAATTGAGGCAGGAATTAATAGCTTACCAATCAAAAAAAGTTCAGGACCAGACAGATTCACAGCTGAATTCTACCAGAGGTTCAAATAGGAGCTGGTACCATTCCTTCTGAAACTATTCCAAAAAAGAAAAAAAGAGGGACTCCTCCCTGACTCATTTTATGAGGCCAGCATCATCCTGATACCAAAACCTGGCAGAGACACAATAAAAAAACAAAATTTCAGGCCAATATTCTTAATGAACATCGATGCAAAAACCCTCAATAAAATACTGGCAAACCAAATCCAGCAGCACATCAAAAAGCTTATCCACCGCAAACAAGCCGGCTTCATCCCTGGGATGCAAGACTTGTTCAACATATGCAAATCAATAAACGTAATCCATCACATAAACAGAACCAATGACAAAAACCACACGATTATCTCAATAGATGCAGAAATGGTCTTTGACAAAATTCAACAGTGCTTCATGCTGAAAACTCAATAAACTAGGTATTGATGGATTGTATCTCAAAATAATAAGAGCTATTTATTAGAAACCCATAGCCAATATCACATACTGAATGGGCAAAAACTGGAAGCATTCCCTTTGAAAACCAGCACAAGACAAGGATGCCCTCTCTCACCACTCCTATTCAACATATTATTGGAAGTTCTGGCCAAGGCAATCAGGCAAGAGAAAGAAATAAAGGGTATTCAATTAGGAAAAGAGTAAGTCAAATTCTCTCTGGTTGCAGATTGTATACAGACATGATTGTATGTTTTGAAAATCCCATCATCTCAGCCCAAAATCTCCTTAAGCAGATAAGCAAATTCAGAAAATTCTCAGGATACAAAATCAATGTGCAATAATCACAAGCATTCCTATACACCAATAACAGACAAACAGAGAGCCAAATAATGAGTGAACTCCCATTCACAATTGCTACAAAGAGAATAAAATACCTAAGAATACAACTTACAAGGGACATGAAGGACGTCTTCAAGGAGAACTACAAACCACTGCTCAAGGACATAAGATGGGACACAAACAAATAGAAAAACATTCCATTCTCAGGGATAGGAAGAATCAATATTGTGAAAATGGCCATACTGCCACACTAATTTATAGATTCAATGCTATAGCCATCAAGCTACCAATGATTTTCTTCACACAATTAGAAAAAACTACTTTAAATTTCATATGGAACCAAAAAAGAGCCTGCATAGTCAAGACAATCCTAAGCAAAAAGAATAAAGTTGGAGGCATCATGCTACCTGACTTCAAACTATACTACAAGGCTACAGTAACAAAAACAGCATTGTACTGGTACCAAAACAGATATATAGACCAATGGAACAGAACAGAGGCCTCAGAAATAACACCACACATCTACAACCAACTGATCTTTGACAAACCTAACAAAAACAAGCAATGGGGAAAGGATTCCCTATTTAATAAATAGTGTTGGGAAAACTGGTTAGCCATATGCAGAAAGCTGAAACTAGATCCCTTCCTTACATCTTATACAAAATTTAACTCAAGATAAATTAAAGACTTAAACGTAAGACCTAAAACCATAAAAACCCTAGAAGAAAGCCTAGGCAATACCATTCAGGGCACAGGCATGGGCAAAGACTACATGACTAAAACACCAAAAGCAATGGCAACAAAAGCCAAAATAGAGAAATGGGATCTAATTAAACTAAAGAGCTTCTGCACAGCAAAAGAAACTATCATCAGATTGAACGGGCAACCTACAGAATGGGAGAAAAATTTTGCAATCTACCCATCTGACAAAGGGCTAATATCCAGAATCTACAAAGAACTTAAACAAATTTACAAGAAAAAAAACAACCCCATCAAAAATTGGCTGAAGGATATGAATGCACACTTCTCAAAAGAAGACATTTATGCAGCCAACAAACATATGAAATAAAGCTCATCATCACTGGTCATTAGAGAAATGCAAATCAAAACCACAATGAAATACCATCTTATGCCAGTTAGAATGGCGATCACTAAAAAGTCAGGAAACAACAGATGCTGGAGAGGATGTGGAGAAATAGAAACACTGTTACACTGTTGGTGGGAGTGTAAATTAGTTCAACCATTGTGGAAGACAGTGTGGCGATTCCTCAAGGATCTAGAACTAGAAATACCATTTGACCCAAAATCCCATTACTGGGTATATACCCAAAGGATTATAAATCATTCTACTATAAAGACACATGCACACATATGTTTATTGTGGCACCATTCACAATAGCAAAGACTTGGAACCAACCCAAATCCCCATTAGTGATATACTGGATAAAGACAATGTGGCACATATACGCCATGGAATACTACGCAGCCATAAAAAAGGATGATCTCATGTCCTTTGCAGGGACATAGATGAAGCTGGAAACCATCATTCTCAGCAAACTAACACAAGAACAGAAAACCAAACACTGCATATTCTCACTCATCAGTGGGAACTGAACAATGAGAACACATGGACACAGGGAGGGGAACATCACACACCTGGGCCTGTCAGGGGGTGGGGGGCTGAGGGAGGCATAGCACTGGGATAAATACCTAATGGAGGTGCCGGGTTGATGGTTGCAGCAAACCACCACGGCACATGTATACCTATGTAACAAGCTTGCATTTTCTGCACATGTGCCCCAGAACTTAAAGTATAATTAAAAAAAAAAAAGAAGTTTAGCCTAGGGTTTGGTAGCATCCATCACTCCTTGCACTCACTCACTTAGTAGGCATTCAATAAATATTTGCTTAACTAATTATTCCAAAGTAATGCTAATTAAGTTGAAGTCTCTAAGTGGATGATTACTAGTAAAAATATCTGAGCTAATCCAAGTGTCTTTTGTTTTTTCACATGTAAGGATCAGTTGTTAAGAATAAATCATTTTAATACCTGGGCTTCCATGGCTAGCCTTTTACCTTGTGACACTTATCTTGAAATATGTACTCTGTTTGCCGTTTTGTCTTACTTGTCATTTTTAATGCCTGACCTCATGAGTGGAGCATCAGAACCTCATGCTGCTACCCCTCTTGGTTATATGGAACGTGGGAACAGGGGTCTAGATTTTGACAAGGATGGCCAGACACTTAGTGACCCACATAGCATAAAGGTTCACACATCCAGAGTATCAGTTTTCACAACTAGGCCACAGAATCCACTACTTCTGAAATTTTATGTTTGCTAGTTTCCCTGTTATCACCCAGAATTCATACATTTTCAGTCCCTGCTTATACATGTATTCTCAACCAGAAACATCCACAATTAGAACTAAGTGAACATACTTTCAAGGGACATTTCTAAGTGGTCTCCAAATGCCTTGATTGCAAATCCAATTAGAAAAAAAAGCAGCTCTAACATATGCATGCTTGTATTATACATACATACATACACATTATGTATATATATGTATGTATACATTATATACATATACACTACAATTAAACTTCAACACACATCATTTTGTGTCAGTAAAGGTGGAGGTAAAATCTCATTTCAATAAATTCTCTTTATGATTTTTTAAATTAATTGGCTATCTTCTTGACAGACAAAATTAGATAACAATTATTTTTACTTTCTGGCATGGTTGCCAAAAAGCTACTGCTAGAACTACAGCTCTGCCGTGTGTGTGTGTGTGTGTGTGTGTGTATGTGTGTGCTTTTTTTTTTTTTTAATCCTTTAGGTTCTGGGGTACATGCGCAGAACATGCAAGTTTGTTACATAGGCATACACATGCCATGGTGGTTTGCTGCACCCATCAACCTGTCATCTACTTTGGGTATTTCTCCTAATGCTAACCCTCCCCTAGCTCCCCACCCCCTGACAGGCCCCGGTGTGTGATGCTCCCCTCCCTATGTCCATGTGTTCCCGTTGTTCAACTCCCACTTATGAGTGAGAACATGCGGTGTTTGGTTTTCTGTTCTTGTGTTAGTTTGCTGAGAATGATGGTTTCCAGCGTGTGTTTTTTAATTGTTTGTATTTTTCTACTATTTTTCAATCCATGCATTTGTTTAAGACTTTTCCATTTTGTAAAGTATTGTGTGTTTAGAATTAATAAACAAACAAGCAGGCTAAACATTGAGTCAATCCCTCCATACTGTGGGTCTCCTGTCTTATTTCACAGCAGTATCTCATGAACGGTGTGTGACACTGTACAGTGACCAAATGGGTGTGCCAGTTCCAATCTACATATTAAACACTAATGAAACTTAAGTTATTTTTTTATTTTAGATAAAAATTGAAAGAGAAGTTCTAGTGTTTCCTTCCCACACCCTAATGGATCATCCCACTCACTCACTGGCTCTACTTTTCCCGTTTAGAGACTACTGGCATGAATGTTTTTCTAAAGTAATACACACTTCAGCAGTATGAAAAATGTTTTGGGAACCATACAAATATCATATGGGAGGGAATCCACTTCAAAATTATCTAATAAGAATCTCAGACTGAAGAGATTCTGAATTGTACAAGTAAACATGTCGAAATATGCTTATGAAGCACAGGGACTATGCACATGAGCAAAGAGAAGCCAGGAAGAATAATGTTGACTTCAGCCTCATCATTAATGGAAAAAAACAAGAAGTTTTCCCGGGACAGCAGAAATCAGAAACCTCTTTGAACATCTCCATATGCATCATATTTAGAATGATATATTGGTTCAACAGGCTTTGCTTTGGCCTTTCATGTGAGGCATTGTGTGATATTTATGGTGTATTTGCACCTGATCTGTTTATCAATGTCATCCTCCTCAAACCAGATCTAGCTGCACTGACTCATGATTTTCACAAAAATGATGGTAGAATGATAGATGGAGCCCAACCAAAGAAAACCCAATCACTATCTCTGCTGCTGTTTTTCAATTAGAGAAGCCAGCTCCAAAAGAGCCATTGCAACCAGGTCCTGAATCTACTAGAAAGTAATGTTTCATTCATTACAGTATTGCCTTGAGTCATTTTGCTGATTTGGGAAGGAAATTTATAAACAATCAACTGACACTTACAAATTCTTATTCTTTAAATCCTTTCCCTAAGAATACTTTATTTACATTTTGGGGAAATGAACACTCTACATTGCAAAATTCATATTTTCCACCTCGTTCCCACTCTTTCTGGTTATAAAGAAAGAATAAAATATATTTCAGTGTTCTACATCTACTTGGATACATTAATGAATACCTGTAAGGAATATCTGTGGCATATATTCCCTATTTAAATTCTATTTTCCATGTCTAAAAAACTCCGCTGTGGTAAGGAGTTAGTAAGTTTGTGGGAAAGCCAGGTAATATTTTTAGAAAAACAGAAACGCTGTAGGCTATTAATGAAGTAGTAGTGTGTGTGTGTGTGTGTGTGTGTGTCATACATGGGAACAATGTACAACAACTTGGTGTTATTAGAGAATATTTACCTTCAAGTTAATACATAGTTAGAAATGAGTTAGCCTCCTTGGATGTTAGTTAAGCTACAAACTGCCAGAATTAAGATTGTCCTTCTGTTAAACAATAAAATGGACATAAATGAATCAGAACAGAAAGAAATGCCAAATCATCTAAGAGATAAAGTAATCCTCAGACCAGAACAATACTGATGATATTAACATAACCAAAAAAACAGAATATGTCCAAATGAATGAACCTTGGTCAACGCAGAATTTTAAGTAAATATAATCACAGAAATATATTTTCAGTTCCTTTCTTCATTGTTCAGGATAGATGTAACCAGGCAAATTTGAGCAAAACATTACTGTAGGCGGTGAATGTTTCTGTTGCAAGGATAGACACAGTCAAAAGATCTGATGTCTCAAAGATTTTATTCAGCAGCCTACCAGCCTACTTGCCCGCCCTTGAATTTTTTATAGACTCATTGAGGCATAATTTACATATCATAATAGTCACCCATTGTAAGTGTACAGTTGAATGATTTTTAGTAAATTTATACAGTTGCATAATCATAAGCACAATCCAGTTTTAGAACATTTTTATCACCCACAAAGTTCCCCATGCTCATTTGCAATCAATTTCCACTCCCACCCTCAGCCCTAGGCAACCATAAATCTGTTTTCTGTCTCTATAGATTTGTCTTTTCTGGAAGTGTTATATAAATGAAATCATAAACTAGATAGTCGTGCTGAGCTTCTTTCACTTAGCATTATATACTTGAAGGTTATCTATGTTATTATAACTATCAGTATGCCATTTAAAACTTGCTGAACAGCATTCCTTTTTATGGATCTACACTTCGTCGATCTATTTACCAGTTTCTGGACATTTGGATTGCGTGAATAAGCTTCCATGAACAATCAGGAACAAGTCCTGGCAGGAACATATGTTTTGATTTATCTTGAGTAAAAAGCTAGGAATAGAATTGCTGAGTTAGACACAAGTATGCATTAGATCTTTTAAGATCTTGTCAAGGGGCTCTCCAAAGTGACTATACTGCTCTACATACCCATCAGTAATGTATGATAGTTTCAGTTTTTCCAAATCCTCACCAACACTCAGTATTGCAAGTCTTTTGGATTACAGCCACTCCAGTGGGTGTGTAAACGTATCTCATTGAGGTTTCAAGTGGCATTTTTCTAATGAATAATGATATTGAGCATCCTTTCATGTGCTTATTAGCATTTTGTATATCTTCTTTGTGAAATCTCTATTCAAATATGTTGCCCACTTTTAATTAGGTTGTTTGTCTTCTTATTATTGGGTGGTAAGTGTTCTTTATACATTCTGGAAAGAAGTCCTTATCAGATACGTATTTTGAAAATACTTTCTCCCATTCTGGTATTAGTCTTTTCATTTTCTTTCTTTTTTTTTTTTTTTTTGAGACGGAGTCTTGCTCTGTCGCCCAGGCCGGACTGCAGTGGCGCTATCTTGGCTCACTGCGAGCTCCGCCTCCCGGGTTCATGCCATTCTCCTGCCTCAGCCTCCCAAGTAGCTGGGACTGCAGGCGCCCGCTACTGCGCCTGCCTAATTTTTTTTTGTATTTTTAGTAGAGATGGGGTTTCACCGTGTTAGCCAGGATGGTCTTGATCTCCTGACCTCGTGATCCGCCCACCTCGGCCTCCCAAAGTGCTGGGATTACAGGCGTGAGCCACCGCGTCCGGCTCATTTTCTTTCTTTTGAAAAGAAAAAGTTTTAATTTTTATAAAGCCAAATTCATCAATTATGTCTTTTATTGGTCTAAGAAATTGTTGCCTAACCCACAGTCACAAAGACATTCTCCTATGTGTTCTTCTAGAAGTTTCATGGTTTTAGCCCTTAAATTTAGGTCTATAAACCATTTTGAGTTAACTTTTTTGTTTATGGTGTGAGCTAGGGAGCTAAGATTATGTTTTTGCATGTGTATATCCAATTTTCCCAGCTACACATACTATCCTATCCTTTACTAAATAGACTTGACACCTTTGTTGAAAACCAATTGACCATAAATGTAAAGGTTTCACTTTTAATGTGATACAAACCACAATTTCCTCTTATGATAACTTGACTCCCCACATAAATCAGCCTTCATCCAAGGAATGTACTGCTAAGGCCAGTGTGAATATTAATGCATCATTCTCACTTTAAATAAATTAATTGGAATAACAATTTATACAGAAGTTTATAAGTTCAGTTAAACTAAGTTTCTGAGCCCACCAAGCTGAGGAACTAATTGGGATAAATTTTTCAAGGTTATCATAATCTTGAGAGGGTATTTGGCAGCCAGCCGTCTTCTCCTGACATCACTTTATAGAAACTTCCAAACTTTAATCACCAAGATGTATTTGTTGAGGCTCATTTATATGGAAGGCACTGTGAAAGATTCAAAGAAATATAAAATGTGTCAGTATTCCACTGGTATGTGTCAGTAGGACCAAACAGGGTGCTCATGTCCAGAATCTACTGTGATTGGTGATGTCTGTACTGCACTGGTTATAAACATTTTGAATATCTTCACTGAACATAAGATATGGTTCTCCATCTTTTGTGAGCACATAGTGTAGTTGGAGAGATAAGGCAACTACATAGTTAAAATATTCAAGGCAGAAAGTGACATCCTGGATTTAAAAGATGGAAAGAGGGAAGGTCACAGAGAGCTACTGGTATTATTAGCAGAAAAAATGTTTCTAAAGATAAATAAAATCAGTTTTCTAAAGAAGAATATTATATACTAATTTAGGCTTTTTAAACTTATAATTCATCAATGCCCCAACTATCCTAACCAGTAGTATCTGATCAAATTAATTGTTAAAATAATAATGCTGATTGCTACCAGTTATTGACTGCCTACCAGGTGTCAGGACTACATTATATTAACTATATTATCTAACTATGCAAGGCTACAGCTCTAACTATCTTGGGCTACGACCCATATTATCTCTAATCCTTGCAACAAACCTAATAAGTTGAAAATATTATTGTAGCCATAGGCCTAACTTGACCAGCTTGGAATAAGAAAATAAGGCTACAAAAAGACAATAATATTCAAATTTAAGTATTCCAATTTCCATACCTACAATGAAAAGCTTATTCTTCTCCAAGCTTCCTCATTCTAAAGGACTACTAAGAACCCTCAAAATGCTTATGTGGATTATGAAGTAGTCTTTCTCATTGCTTCTTGCTTCTTTCTTCTTGCCTTTAACCAGTAGAGAGGGCTATAATCCAGCCACAGACTAGTCACCATGATGGCTGATCTTTAGACAGCTGACATAATGTTCTTGGTTTCTCCCCATGATGTTTTACCATTGTCACTGATGAACCTCACTGTGATTTTGAATCTTTAGTGTTCATTAGAATACCAAAAAAAAATGATGTTTCTGTCTCCACATTGTCATGCTAGTCCTGGAGCCCACTGCATATATAGCTTCTATTAAGTGCAAGCAGAAGCAGTTTCCTGGGTGTGACCATGGTGTCAAGGAAACCCTGTCTCTACTAAAAATACAAAAAATTAGCCGGGTGTGGTGGCGTGCGCCTGTAGTCCCACTACTTGGGAGGCTGAGGCAGACGAATGGCATGAACCCAGGGGGCGGAGCTTGCAGTGAGCCGAGATTGCGCCACTGCACTCCAGCCTGGGCGACAGAGCGAGACTCTGTCAACTAACAGCAAAAAAAAAAAAAAAAAAAAGAAAAAAAGAAAGAAAAATCATAAGAAGCCAAGGACTTGGCCACACTTTGTGTCAAGATGTAAGCCTTTCCCAAGATCTCCTCATCCAAGCCCTTGAAAGTTAAAGAAGTTCATACTTCTCCCCTGCCAAAGGCTACCACAATTCTTATTCTAGGATAAATTACTGAAGTAACCAATATTTGCTTTAGGAGAAGATTCTCAGTTTTTCTATCCCCATTTAATAACAAAGAAAACAGAAGCTAGGAGACTTTAAGTGAATGGCCAAAGGTCACACAGTAAACATGAAATTCAAACTTGGCATTTTCAAATTCACAAGCTAATCTTTTGTTACTCTGCTTTACTATTTATAAAATCCCTGATACTTGATAAGTCAGTTCTAGGCAGGTTGGACCTAAGAAAAGAGTAGCCTAAAGTCTTCTCTCAGCCTCACAGATACACCTAGTGAAATAAAATTTAAAAGATGTCTGACAGCAACTTGCAAGGCTTCTTATTCTCTCATGGTTTTTAGTCTGAAAGAATCTTTGTGCAAACCAGAATGTGTGCTGTTATTAAACAACCCAAAGCTATTTATTAATTGGGAATAAACAAAAATTTAGTTGGGTTTGATTCTGCAAACAAGCTTATAGAATCTAACAGACAAAGACAGTATTTCAGGCTAGAAAAAGGGAGAGAGAAAGAGAAACATTCCAATGTTACCTTCCTGCAGTGGAAAAGCTCTCATTAGGACAAGCACAGGTTTTTATGGATGTGTTTTTATCACTAACTGGCTGCGAGCCTCCTGAAAGTCAATGCTTCTCTGTAGGCCCTTGCTACCCAGCTTTTTCACCTTTAAGCTGGGGTGAGGGAGGGTGGGTATAAGGACAAGATGATATAAAAGAAATATAAGGAGAAAAAAAATCTAATACCAATAAAACTGATCATTATGAAACTTTCTTCATTGGACAACCCAATACTATAAATAGTAGTGTGACATATTGACTGAAGTCAGGTAAGTTGTAATAATTAAATAAAATTGTAAATACAATCTCTGTCGTTTACTAAACATTTGGTCTTGAATGAGTTATTTCCCTTAACCTCAGTTTTCATACTTATATACTAGGGCTAATATTGCCAAAAATTGGAATAAAGAACAGGCTAGTCATGCTACTGTCTAAGGTGTTGATCCACAGCAGTGCCAGAAGACCAATAGACTGGATTGAAGCTTTGCTGTTAGTTGACTCGAGTCCCCACACATGGCTCCTGATAAAACTGGTGATGTGTCCTTGGTTCTCTTTTGACCAAAGCAGTCAAAGCCCTCCAGTTGACATTTAAAAACTTCTTTATTTATAGACCTAACTCCAAATAAATAAATGTACAAACATATAAATAATATCCATTTGAAGGGACACTATATTAGTGAGGATAGTTTATCGTATAGTTCCATAATAAATAACTCTAAAATCTCAGTGACTCAAAAAATAGAGGTATATTTCTTACTCAACTCAATGTCTTGGTTGGCTGTTCTTCCATTTGAATTTATGCCATCGGAAATACATGGTAAGTATTTCCAAGTTTACTACAGTAAAGAAATAAAGAAATAGAAGATACACACTGGCTCTTGCCTCCTCTGTCTCAAAGTGGCACCCATTATTTCTGCTTCCAGTATCTTGGACAAAACAGTAGTAGGGATCAGCCTAACTGGTAAGTGTAGAGAACACTTACTGTGCCTCAGATGCCACAGTATTTACCTGGCTGGGTGCCTGAATATCTGAGTGTAGCATCAATATTCATACAGTGATTGTGAGAATTATATGAAATAACTCAGTAAGAACCTAGACCTGGGTCTGGCATAAACTTAATATTTAATAATTTTTAATTTCTTTTTTCTACCACCAATCTCCAAGAAGAACTTTGCCAACCCTACAGAATCAGTGTCAGCCATTAATGTGTTCCTAGATACTATAGCCAAAGCATCCTCACATCTTGCGCAGTGTGCCGGAAAGAGTTAGGTCAAAATGAAGGCTACATTCCTGGGACAATTTACAACCATCTTTTCATATCTCCACTATCACAATTTATCATGACATTCACCTGCTCTAGGTCCTTCTATGATTCCCTAAGCTTAAAGGAAAAAGTTGAAATTCCTTAATGGGTAACACACAAGACCCTTTTAGAGTTTGTCCTTCACCTCCCTCACTTGCCTCATACATAACACTTGCCTCGCTCACACTCACCCTCCACTCCAGCCCTGACAAATGCCTTCAGTGTT
Organism: Symphalangus syndactylus; assembly: GCF_028878055.3. Classification (NCBI taxonomy): domain Eukaryota; kingdom Metazoa; phylum Chordata; class Mammalia; order Primates; family Hylobatidae; genus Symphalangus; species Symphalangus syndactylus. The sequence continues at coordinate 63,165,559 of NC_072425.2, read as the reverse complement.
CCTGGACAACTCGGTTTTATGCCATGCCTACCTGCATGAGCTGGTGCCAAGGGATTTTCTTAGAATGTCTTTCATTCACTTTTCACCTATATATTTGTGCTTTAACATCTCTTCAAAAATGCCTTTAGTGGCTTTGCCAGTATGACTTAAATGTGTGTGTCTGTGCCTCACAGCATAGATATAGATGAATCATTACTGAATACTAAGTATGTGCCAGCCCCTGAGCTATCATGTGCATACCTGTATCACAAATTACTGAATATGAAACATTGACCCAAGGGTCTGTGTCTTCCTCTCAACTGGTAACTCACAGAAGGCGGGAGCTATGTTATATTTGATGCTAGATCTTCAGGGCCTAAAAAGGTGCTTGGCACATTGTGGAAAGACACAAAAATTCATCATATTAGTAAATGCCAACCTCATCGTTGCATTTTGTTTTATATATCCAACCACGCCTCTCCCTTTGCCCTGATTCTGGATTTCCCAGCAAACCACTAATCTAAGTATGCTGCCTCCCTACCTACTGTCAGTTTCAGATGCCGTGGACCACTTCTAACTCCAGCTAGGCAAGGCTCCAATCTCTATTTAATGAATGAGTTTAAGAGGTGGACAATGCATTGTTTGAAACCAGAAAGATCTGAAACCAAACCCTAGATTGACCACTTAGTAACTGCACGAACTCAGGCAGGCTCTCTTAACCTTTAACACTTTAGTTGCTTCATAAGGAAATTAGGACAATTATTTCCATGCCATGGGGGGATATTATGAACATTAAAAAAGAATCCTAATTTTGTTGCCTGCCTGCATGCATATTTCTCCTAATGGAGAAAATTGTACTCCAGAAGCCTCTTTAAGAAGGGTAGAAATTTATTTTTTTGAAGGAAGGTTCTTAGAAAGCTGTTTGGAATAACAGATAAGACCCTGAAACAGGACTGAATATGTAGAGAACCACCCTGTAAGAGACAGAAAGAATTGTTTCTCAAGAGTAGCAGATGAGCAGGGTAAAAGGGAGGATGTGAGAGGAAAAAAAGGGAGGCAGGAAATTGTGGAAGACCTCTCTATGACCCCTCAAATTTTTAATGAGGTCAAAATATATGGTGTATATATTTTGAAGAATTTAGTTGTATATTCTGTCATAGAATAAACAGTGTATAAATTATAGATGCAATTATTAAAGTGTTGTCATTATTCTTATCCCAGACTTAGTTAACAGTTAATCCCACAAGTTTGCATTCATTAGTCAATTGAAAGAGAAGAAATATTTGTAGGGCAAAAATAATCGAGCTCAGATTTTCTTCTCTCTAGATTTTGTCCCTAGCTTTGCTTTTCACTCCAGGATGGGTTCTTACTCCTATACTGATTTGGTTTGCTCATAGCTGTCCAAGGTGTTTCCTTGACTGGGTCACTTTTTATCAATTTTATTGAAGTCCAATTTATGTACAAGAAACAGTATTCATTTAAAATATGCAATTTGATGAATTTTAACAAATATATGCGCCTATAAAACCACAATCAATTACAGAGCATTTTCTTTTTTTTTGAGACGGAGTCTTTCTCTGTCACCCAGGCTGGAGTGCAGTGGCGCGATCTCGGCTCACTGCAAGCTCCGCCTCCCGGGTTCACGCCATTCTCCTGCCTCAGCCTCCCAAGTAGCTGGGACTACAGGCACCCACCACCACGCCCGGCTAATTTTTTTTTGTATTTTTAGTAGAGACGGGGTTTCACCGTGGTCTCGATCTCCTGACCTCGTGATCCGCCTGCCTTGGCCTCCCAAAGTGCTGGGATTACAAGTGTGAGCCACCGTGCCTGGCCCAGAGCATTTTCATCACCCTCAAGAGCTTTCTGGTGTCCCTTTGCAGTCCATCCTTCCCTCTCCTCTTAACGCAGGCAAATGCCAATCTTTCATCACAAGAAAGTCTTAATTTGCTAGAATTTTATAATAATAGAATCAAATATTGTACTGCCATTTGGGTTGTTTTGAATATTATGCATAATACTGCTATGAACATTCACATACAGGTTTTTGAATGGACCTTTATGCTTTCATTTCTCCTGGGTATATATCTGAGAGTAGAATGGCTGAGGGATATGGTAAGTATGTGTTTAACCTTTAAGAAACTTCCAAACAGTTTTCCAAAGTGGTTGTAGCACTTAATACTCTCATCAACAACATGAGAGTTCCAGTTGCTCTACATCCTTGTCAATATTTGGTGCTTTCAATCTTCTTAATTTTAGCCATCCTAATATGTATATATAGGTATCACATTGTGATTTTTTTCTCTTTTTTTTTTTTTTTTTTTTTTTTGAGATGGAGTTTCACTCTTGTTGCCCAGGCTGGAGTGCAATGGTGCGATCTCGGCTCACTGCAACTTCCACCTCCCGGGTTCAAGCAATTCTCCTGCCTCAGCCTCCCAAGTAATTGGGATTACAGGTATGAGCCACCACGCCCGGCTAATTTTGTATTTTTTTAGTAGGTACAGAGTTTCACCATGTTGGTCAGGCTGGTCTCGAACTCCTGACTTCAAGTGATTCACCTGCCTCGGCCTTCCAAAGTGCTGGGATTACAGGCATGAGCCACCATGCCAAGCCACATAATGTGATTTTAAGTTGTATTTTCCTAATGCCTAAAGGTGTTAAGCATCTTATTTTGCATATCTTCTTTTGTCTTCGATTGACTTTTCAGCTTTTTGAGCATTCTTTGTGGCTACATGCTGTCCCAGCTGTTACTCTCAGACATCACCTTCACAGCACCCTTTGAGAGCTGAGAATACCCCTTTTGCACATTACCTTACTGGTTTGTGCTGGCTTTTAAATTTGTTTTTAGATTTATGCTGCTCTTTTCATCTTTGATACAGGAACTTGCCAAATCTCAACTTTTGGAGACGATCTCCTATAAAAATACATTGCTTCATCAGATGAAAATTTACTCAATGTTTTATTTATTTTGATATCAATTTTATCTATCATTATTATTATTAGTTATTGTGATTATTATTTTGAGACAGGGTCTCACTCAGTCACCCAGGCTGGAGTGCAGTGGCACTATCTCGGCTCCCTGCAGCCTCAACCTTCAGGGCTCAAGCAATCCTCCCACCTCGGCCTCCCAAGTGTCTGGGATTACAGGCGCATACCACCACACTCAGCTAGTTTTGTATATTTTTTTGTAGAGAAAAGGTTTCATCATGTTGCCTAGGCTGGTCTTGAACTCCAAGGTTCAAGCAATCCACCTGCCTCAACCTCCCAAAGTGCTAGGATTGCAGGCATGAGCCACCATACCTGGCCTAATTTTATCAATTATTTTTTATATAAATTCAAGGCATCAGACTGGAATATTTATTTTAAAAACTACGTCTAACTTGAAAAATCCTAATCACTTAGCCTCTCAGCCAAGCCAATAATATGACCTTCTGCCTACTTCCTACAGACTGGCTTTAAAAATTAGAAGTTAGAAGAACTTGAACATGCAAACAAATGTGTCATAGCTAAGCTATGTAAGGTAAGTTATAATACTTAGCAATTTAGATTCTTAAAATAAAATGAATATTTAATACATTTGTCTCCAGGTGCATTAAATTTAAAAGCATCTGTTCCCTCCATGAATTCATAATTAAAATGACAGCAATCAGAATGAAGAAAATCTTTTCTGAAGAGGAAAATATACCCTAGATTATCCAATGTTGACAAAATATGCCTTGTGATGGGTGAAATTCACAATATTCACCTGAGAACCTTGCTCAGTTGACCTAAAAATTCAGAGGTGTCTATTCTACTGAGCTGGACATACTTCATGAATATTTGTTTCCAAGTTGTGTGGAAAGGAGAAAAAATAAAAGATCTCTTTTTCATCCTAATGTTTTAAAATATTTGATCATGAAAAAGAAGATTGGAATAAGGAGTTACTTAAGTGTTTATAAGCATATATACAAATATGTGTTTAATGATTGTATCTACATTAGTGCATAATTTTTAAATATGGGTTTTAATATATAAAAATACATCTTGATAAAATGCCTTGTATTCTTTTTCTCCTGAAAGAAAAAAGAAATGTTTGGGGGAATGTATTTTAAAGACACAAGTTAGGGAAAACTAAAATGCATCCACCCTCATCACAGAAAATATCAAGACCACTCTGGCCTTAGGAAATGCAGATGTTCTGCTCCAGCAGGAAAATGGGAAGTTGTGTAGGACAACCAAGGTTGAATAAATCCTCATTCAATAGCAAGATTTTTCTCAGGCAAATGTAACCATCATTGTCATCTAATTCATGAACACCTTTTTCCCTTTTCTCTTTTACCTTTGTGTTCCTACATGGTCTATAAGTTAAGAGCCTAAAGATCATGGTGATGAGTATCATCTACTCTTCTTTGATAATATATTCTGAGAAAAAATTTCTTAAGTCTCAACATTAAAAATAGATAAATTCTAATATCATCTGTTTCCAGTAATGCACTCTAAACCAAGCAGGCTGCAAATTGTCTATTTTGGTTATACTTACCACGAAAAACACATATATTTATCAATAGAATTGGGGTTAATTTGGCCATTGTTTTCAGAAACTGATGCGGGAAAACTGAGGTACAGAAAAGTTTTAGGACTTGCTAAAGCTTACACAGCCAGCAGTAAAGCCAGAACCAGAAACCGAAGTCTTCTGACTCTCCCATGAGAACAAAATTAGTGAAATAAGTGTGTTAAGATACAAATTAGGAAATCAGCTACTTGAATAATTACTGATCCTTTTTTATTGATGTCAATGCTGTATACATTGCCACCTTAATTCTGCTGCCAAAGATTTAGTAAGTTCTGCAATTTACTCAAGAAAAATTCAGTGGAGGGGCTATAAACATGAGCTTTTCCTTCGGGAGTTCCCAGTGTTGTAAAAGAACATTGTACATATATTTCCGTGTGACAAGAATAAATAATACAAAGACAAATCATGAGAGATGTGGGCAAAGCAAGTGGCATGGTAATTAGGGTGGATGTTAAAGACGTGTCTGTATACTCCTGTATGGTGTCTAGATCAACACAGATGCTTAAAATATATTTAAGAGTTACATAAATGCATGTTTAACTGATGTGTAAGCTATACATCCTATGAGGCTGCAATAAACTAAACTATAGTTCCTTAAAAGAGACACCATATTTTTTTAAACTTTGTATTTCTGGTACATAACAGTCTCTAGTAGGACACAGTAGGTACCCAAGAAATACGCATGTATACCTGAATGGGTGAAAATATCCAATATGTTGAGTGGTCTGTTCATCTGGAACAAGCATGGCAAGCAGTCTAGGTACTGGACACTCAGAGTAAGTATAAAAACTCATCTTCCTTGCAAGCCCTTCCAGATCAAGCTTCAACTAATAGCTTCTAATATAAGAACAGTTTATATCTTGATATCCCTAAAATGTCATGTCTCTATACCTAGTGAGCAGACAAGGTCTCTTTTATCTGGATGTACTGGAGTTCTGGAGAATGGACTTATAAATCCACCAGCATTACAAATGCCATGAATTTCCCGTTCAAAGATGAGTCATGTAATTTCATTATTCCATATTCCACAAAGAAGGCAATAAAGAGATAGAGGTAGGATTCTAATCGCTTATTTATGATTCTTCAAAGAAGCAGTTTGAGTTACAAAGAGGGGTTTGTTAACATAAAGGACAGGATAAGACTGAGTATCAGAACATACGGTACTGCAAACAGTAAGAGAGAAGTCAGGTGGTCAGTTTGTTAGTATTAGCAAGAGTTGGGCTTATTTTCTCAAATAAAGCCAATATGTAAAATAAAACTCCTGGAGCAATATGCCAGAACTTTTATTTCTCTCTCTGTCTCTAGTATAGTCACGAAGGTAATTCATCAGTCAGATGGCTAACTCCAAAACACAATGGCCAAGCCTTTTAAATGACAGGTTCACCTGGCAGAAATAGCCTGTGTGGGCCACTGATAGTCTTGGTAGTTTGCATGCCCTTTAATGATTCACCATCTGTGTATCTCAAGGGACTGGCTTTGGCTGAGCTTTGAAGCCTACAATATTTGTGTGAGTAATACTACAAGTGAGCAACTATGGACCTGAGAACAATCAAGCTCAGTGGTGTGAAATGTAAAGGATCAAGAAAGCAGCCATGCTCAGCTGGGTGAAGTGAAGCAAAAACACACATAGGAAGGCATCTGGATAACAACCCTGAGGAAATGAAGAGTGACCTCCACAGTTCCAGGCTGCTTCCAAACAGATTTCCCTCCCCATGCCTGTAAGCTCTGCTATGCCCGCAGAGGTAAGGCTTGAATTAAATCATTCACTGATATAAGATGTCAAATGCCTTAGCATCTAATTACACGCTTCCATCAGGAAAACGAAAAGAAAGGAAAATGAAGCAATAATCCACATATTGATAACCTGTATTCCCTGATAAAATCAAGATCTGCCCAAACTTAGGTAGACCCATTGTCTGGAGTGAAATCATTCATTCATTCATTAGCGCATTCACAATATTATTTAGTAAACTTAATTAGGACATAATAAACAGCACAAACATTGCTCCTTATAATATTAAATTAATAAAAGCAAAAACAGTCACAGCAAATAACTTTCCTAATTACATTTAAATTAGTATATTTTGTATATAACAGATTTACTTAGCAAATAAATTGTTTTTCTCATTATCCAATTCAAATACTAAGGACTCCAAAAAGTATATATTTTTTACTTTAAAAAATGGCACAGAGAATATTTGGGCCAGATATTCAAGAAGGCAATAAGTCAGGATTTTAATTCATTGCTATCCTAATGAAAAAATCAAAAGTGATATTAAAAAAAATCACGTGTCTTGCCTGAGAGAACAATATAGTAAAATTGTAATCAGTTGCTAAAGCTTAATCGATATTATCACATTGCAAAGTTTCTGGAGAGTGTTTTCTGTAATGAAAATTGTGAGGTCATGAAACTTTGTTGGTTTCCCTGAATTAAATCATCTGTTCCTGTCAGATAGCATCTGTATTCGTTGATAAAAATCAAGATCTACCCAAACTTAGGATGGACCCATTGTCTGGAGTAAAATAATTCATTCATTTGTGAGTTCACAATATTATTTAGTAAAATTTCCTAAGACACAATAAATAACACTAACATCGCCTGTTGTAATATTAAATTAATAAAAGCAAATAACTTCCCTAATGTCATTGAAAGGAGCGTGTTCCATATACAGCAAATTCACTTGGCAAAGAAAACCTTTTCATCGGATCCTGTTAGAGACTGTGTTTGTTTCTTTCATTACCCTGACCACAAGCCCAGGAATTTAAACATTTGTGGATAAGTTGGCCATTAGAGGAGTTAAAAAAAAAAAAAAAAAAACTCATATTCCTGTTTCTCTTATATCTTTTAAAATACCAGTTTGGTAGTTCAGTGTGTTGGAAGAGGAGTTACATCATATTCGTAAGTGTTTAATTAGGCTATTCTGTTAAGAGCAATACAAGGAAATACATGGTCATCTCTTTCTCCATTTTAAGAAAAAAACTCCCTAATCCCAAGAAAGATCATGAATTCAATTGTAATATTCCTGGTTCTACTAGTTAAAGATGACTTCTGACTATAAAAATGTTTCTATCAAAAAATAATTCTAGTCATTTTTATCTATAACTTTCATGTGAGGTGATACTAATATAACGAGCAACATTTTTCAGTAAGAGTGAAAAAAGTAGATTGCAAAATTTAACTTTCCTTGCTCCAACAATTATACTTCTGAAATAATTCCTTACTGTAAAACTTCCTTAGGCTGACGGCTCCAATGTTAACCTTTGCCATGAAAAATTCATGTTCTCATCAAACTTATTTGCATGAAGCAAATATAAAAGGAGGCAAAGCTCAAAGAATTAGTGACAGAAGATAGGGAGCATCTCAGCATAATAGAAAGTTCAGTCTTTTATTTTTCCATTCCTATTCCTATATTCCATCTGTTGCACCAAATACAAATATACACTGAGGAAATGTGTAGCCAATGAAAATCTTATGAAAGAGACTATGCTGCTATCATGGTCCTGCTTCAATGATACTGATAAGGATTCCATGTGACAGAAGTAAGTCACATGTTCCTCCAGCCACTAGCTGAGTGAGGTTAGGCAAGTCATTTAATCTTTCAAAGTCTGTTTCCTCATCTGGGAAATTAGAATAATATCCAGGGCTGCTTGAGGTTTAACTTAAATAATGTAAGTGAAGAGTCTGGGATAAGAGAAGTGCACAATATATGGTGGCTAAATGGAAACAAGTCAATGAATTAATCTTACTCGAGCTGGGCACATTGGCTTACACCTGTAATCCCAGCACTTTGGGAGGCCAAGGCAGGTGATCACTTGAGGCCAGGAGTTCAGGACCATTCTGGCCAACATGACAAAACCTAGTCTCTACTATAAATACAAATATTAGCCAGGCAAGGTGGCCTGCGCCTGCAGTCCCAGCTATTTGGGAGGCTGAGGCAGGAGAATTGCTTGAACCTGGGAGGCAGAGGTTGCCGTAAACCAGGATTGTGCCACTTCACTTCAGCCTGTGTGACAGAGCGAGACTCCATCTCAAAAAAATAAAATAAAAAATAATCTACTCACCATTTTTGATGAGGAATAAAGAACAATTATATAACCAAGCTAAAACAGTTCTCAGAGTTAAACTCATCACCTTAATGTTTCTATAAGAAAAAAATTATTATACTATGCACTCATTTAAATAATTTATTTTAAAAAATGAAATCTGTGAAAAGTAATAAACAGAAAATGGAGGTACAAAGAATAAAGCAAAAAATCAAAAGAATGAACAAATCCAAATCCTAGTTATTTCGGGGGAAATAAACAATATATAAAAAAAATTCTAAAAAATGTTTGGAGCAGCTATCTCTGTCCACCCAGAACAAAGTAGGCTTTTTCTATATCAATAACAATATTGATCGTTAATAAATCCATCAATATAATTCACCACATCAATATATATTAAAGGAGAAAAATCTATGTCATCTAAATAGAGGCCAAAATTTTTTTCTATAACATTCAATACCAATTCATAACAGTGAAAAAGAATACCTGGAAAGTTAGAAAAAAAAAAGAGTGGCTTAGTTTATTTTAAGCCTATCCATGGTGAACCTGTAGTATGCATCCTCCTTACAGATGACATAATTGAAACATTTTTCACTAAATTCAGAAATGAAACAGAAATAATACAGGAATGACTTATTTCATAACTTCCACTGAACATTATACTTACCCAAAACAATGCAATAAGGTAAGGATGTAAGATATAAAAATTATAAGGCAACAAATTTAAGGCAAGGCATAAAATTATAACTATTTGTTAACAGTATGACTGACTTCATAGAAAACTCAAAGAAAGGCACAGATAAACTATCAAAATCAAAAGAAATGTAGCAAGTTGATAGTATACAATATTATTATTAGGGTTTTTCTTTTTTTTTTTCTGAGAGAGGGTCTCGCTGTGTCACCCAGGCTGAAACTGCAGTGGTACAATCCTAGCTCAGCACAATCTCGAACTCCTGGGCTCAAGCAACCCTCCCGCCTCAGCATCCCAAGTAGTTAGGACTACAAGTGTGTACTGCCACACCTGGCTAAATTTGGTTTTTGTCTTTTCATACAGATGAAGTCTTCCTATGTTAACCAGGCTGGTCTTGAACTCCAGGACTTAAGAGATCCTCCCGCCTCAGCCTCCCAAAGTGCTGAGATTACAGACATGAGCCCTTGCACCCAGCCACAATACTATTTTTAAAATAAGATTTTGATTCACCAATATAAACCAATTATGTGACATAACAAGAAAAATAAAAGCCATTTCTTATGGTAACAAGAACTATGAAGTACTTAGTAGTCAATCTAATAAAAATTTACAAAATATTTCTAGAAAAAAATCTTATTTAAAGGCCTAATAGAAGACTGCCGTAGTCTGTTCAGACTACAGTAACAAAATACTTTAGACTAGTGCTATGGTTTGAATTTTTTTTCTGTCCAAAACTGATCTTGCAACTTAAAACACAGTGCAGTGGTATTAAGCAGTAGGGCCTTTAGGAGGTGATTTGGTCATGGGAGCTCTGTCCTCATGGATAGAATTAGTAGCCTTATAAAAAGGGCTTGAGGGAGTGTTTGTCTCCCATCTCTTTTGGCCTCTTCCATCATCAGAGAATGCAGCAACAAGGCACCACGTTGAAAGCAGAGAGCAAGCCCTTACCAAACATCAAATCTACTGGCACTTTGATGTTGTCAACCTCCAGAACTGGGAGAAATAAATTCCTGCTACTTTTTATTTTATTTATTTATTTATTTATTTATTTATTTTTATTTATTTTTTTTTTTTTTGAGAAAAAGTTTCACTCTTGTTGCCCAGGCTGGAGTGCAATGGCACCAACTGGGCTCATCGCAACCTCCGCTTCCTGGGTTCAAGCAATTCTCCTGCCTCAGCCTCCCAAGTAGCTGGGATTACAGGCATGCGCCACCATGCCTGGCTATCTGTATTTTTGGTAGAGACGGAGTTTCTCCATGCTGGTCAAGCTGGTCTCAAACTCCCGACCTCAAGTGATCTGCCCACCTAAGCTTCCCAAAGTGCTGGGATTACAGGCATGAACCACCACGTTTGGCCTTCAAATTCCTACTATTTATCAATCACCCAGTCTGAGGTGTTTTGTTATAGCAGCATAAACAGACAAGAACAACTGAGTAATTTATAAACGACAGAAATGTATTGTTCACAGTTCTGGAGCTTGGGAAGTTTAAAAGTTTAAAATCAAGGTGCCCGCAGATTTAGCGTCTGGACAAGGCTTGCTGTCTGCTTTGGTGCTTTCTCACAGCCTTCAGATGGCAGAAGAGGTAAGGCAGTTTTCTTCATCCTCTTTTATTTTTTATTTTTATTTTATTTTTTTATTTTTGCAACAGAGTCTTGCTCTGTCGCCCAGGCTGGAGTGCAGTGGTGTGATCTTGGCTCACTGCAAGCTCCACTTCCCGGGTTCAAGCCATTCTCCTGCCTCAGCCTCCCAATTAGCTGGGACTACAGGCGCCTGCCACCACACCTGGCTAATTTTTTGCATTTTTAATAGAGACGGGGTTTCACCGTGTTAGCCAGGATGATCTCAATCTCCTGACCTTGTGATCCATCCACCTCTGCCCCCCAAAGTGCTGCGATTACAGGCGTGAGCCACCACGCCCAGCCTCTTCATCCTCGTTTATAAGGTCACTAATCCTATTCACCAAGACAAAGCCCTGATGACTTAATCACTTCTCAAAAGACTCCACTTCTCAATACTATCACATCGAGTATTAGATTCCAACATTTACATCTGGGGGAAAAACCATCATTCAGACCATAACAAGACTTGAATAACAGAAAGAGTCGCATGGGAGGACTCAATATTTTATGGATATTATTTAAGCTCAAATTAATCTAAAATGCACAGTCATTCTAATCCGCTGAAGTGATGAGAATATGATCACATGGCTCTAAAATTTATATGGAAGAGTGCCAAATGTTAGATACATTAATTAGGATACCTTTAGCTACAAATAACTGAAGCTCCACCTAAAAATAACCTACGCTATAAAGAGACTCTAAAATGTAGAACCCGCTTTCTTTTCATTTCACTATTTTGTTTGCTTTCAGTAGGGTCCATTTAATCGGGCTACTGTTATGCTCAAAATATGGTTGTCACATTTGCAGAAGTCTCATGAGAAGAAAACAAACAGAGGCTTGCAAGGTATATAAATATCCCAGTGTTTCTTTTTTCAAATTGAGAGGAAAATAAATACCCATAAACATATCTCATCACATGCTCAGTCCTCAACTAATCACAGGCAAGGGGGAATGTAATTGTCACAATTATTGAGAATAATTATAATTTTACCTTCCCACCTCCTTAAGATTTGGATGAGAGCTCAGATACCCAGAATTACATCACTGCCCAATACCTAAGAAAGAACTAGCGTTCTACTGGCAAAAAAAAAATGGGTGCAGAAAATGACTACTAGGTAGGAAACCACAGTGTCCAGCAAAATGGGTATTCAGAATGTACAGAGTTCACTCGAATCAATCTTAAAAATAGAAACAAAATCAAAAATACAAACAACAGATGATTTACAGATAAGAAAATACAAATGTCAAATAAACATGAAAAAAGGCTCAATTTTACTAAGTAATCATGAAAATGCAAATTATAACAATCATGACATACCCTTTAATATCCATTAGATCAAGGATTAGCACATTTTTTATTAAAGGACCTAATATTAGCTACATCTGGCTTTGTGGGTTAAGCAGAAAAATAAAAGACGTTTTATAGGTATGTATCAAACCACTTAAAATGTAATCATTTAAAAATATTAGAACCATTCTTAGTTTACAAGTTTGAAAAAGTACAGTTAGCTGGATTTGGTGCATGAGCCATAGTTTGCTGATTCCCCATTATATGGACAAAACTTTAAAAGTGTAAAATATTAAGAGTTGGTGAAAATGTAACTAAAAGAGTGTCCTACATGTTGCAAGGTTTATTGCTGCAACCACTGCAGAATAATATAGCATTCTCTAATGAAAAATTAAAATGTTCACACCTTACAACCGAATAATTTTTCTACTCACATTGCTCTTTAGAGAAATACTTGCACATATTCACAAGAAAGTATGCCCAAGAAAAATACCTAAAACACTGTTACATATTTTCTATAGGATACATATAGATAGCTATCTATATAAATAATATATTTGAAATGATAGACTAAACTCCTAACTCCTATTATTTTCAAGTAGAACAAAGGGGCCAGGTTTTGAAAATGCTTTCAGAGGATCTAAAGCTATTTGCATTTTTTTCTGAAGTTTTTAATATTTTACAAGAAGAAAATGTTCACATCACTCATACTTAATTAAAAATTTTAATGCATATGTAAAACATCTTAAGAACTGGACACAGTAGAGAGATTAAGAAGAAAAATATAGACATAGTTAGCTATAAATTGTTTAAATTCACAGCTAAAGATTTTACCTCAATATTAAAATATATATAAATTTTTAGATATAATTTAGGGGTAAAATTGACCAAACATTTGAACTCCTAAATATTGTTAAGCCCCAAATTTTGTAAGGCAGTGAAAAAAAATTTAGAACTCCAAGAGTTGAATGTAAGTAATTAGGAATTTTCAACAAATTCCATCTATTTTATTCTAAAGATAACATTAAAAAATAATCAGACACTAGCTCTACTTGCTGGATTTTCAATATTTGGTTTTAAAGGCCTTCCTTCTTGAATCATTTCAAATGAAAAACAGAAACTAACACACCACACACACACACAGACACATCAATCTTAGGTGTAATGAAACAAAGAATGTGCATTCATAGATAAGCTCTCAGACATTGCCTTCCTCACATAAAGTGACTTACCTCCCTTTTTCATACACTTAATGACTAACAGAAATGAGATCCAACTTTTCCTTTTATCAAATGAATATTGAGAAGTCATTTCCTCTATGATTTGTCAAAGATTCTTTTAATTTTTTATTTTTTGAGACAGAGTCTCATTCTATCTATCACCCAGGCTGGAATGTGGTGGTGCAATCATAGCTCACTGCAGCCTGAATCTCTTGGGCTCAAGAGAACTTCCCATCTCAGCCTTCCAAGTATCAGGGGCCGCAGGCATGTGCCATTATGCCTGGTTGATTTTTAAATTTTTTGTAGAGATGAGGTCCCCCAGTGTTGCCCAGGCTAGTCTTGAACTCCTGGGCTCAAGTGATTCTTTCACCTCAGCCTCCCAAAGTGCTGGGATTACAGGCATGAGCCAATGCTTTCAGCTAAAGTTTCTTTTAATAACAAAGAACTATTCTGTTCTAGCTCTGAAACATTCTTGACAATGGAGAGAAACAAAAGATAAAGATATATCAACAGGCAAGAATTCAAACATTCTTACAATGTAGCACTGAGTAAAGCATTATTCTAAAATTGTTGGGTCTATAGTAGAGATTCTTGGCAAAATGTCTCAATAAGTTCACACCCTGATGAAAACCCAACTCTGTTCAAAATACGTGTTTTCACCAGATATAGAATTCTGAGTTGATTATTTTATGTTTTTTTGTTTTCCTTTCAGCACTTAAAAGATTGTGTTTCACTTTCTCCTGACCTCCATAGTTTTTGATAAGAAGTCAGCAGTATTTCAAATAATTGTTCCACTAAATGAAATTTGTCTTTTTTTTTTCTGGATGGTTTCAAGATTTGTTCATTATCTTTGAGTTTATTGAAGTTTGATTATAATTGCTCAGGTATTTGTGTGTGTGTGTGTGTGTGTTTATTATGTTTGAGTTATCCTGAGCTGCTTAAATCTGTAAAACTGTGCTTTTCAGCAATTGAGGAAATTTTTGGTCATTGTTTCACCAAATATTTTCCCCTTATTATCTCTCTCCTCTCTTTCTAATAATGTCCCACAGGTCACTGATGCCGTGTTTCTTTCTTTTTCAATTCTTTTTCTCTCTGTTCCTCAAATTGGATAATTTCTATTAAACTATCTTCCAAGTTACTGACTCTTTTCTTCTGTTGTCTTCACTCTGTGTGTTTCTATTTCTGATATTTTATTTGCCAAACAAATAATCTATATTTTGTTCTTTTATATACTTTCTATTTCCCTGATGTGGTATTTTTTTATGTTTTCATTCACCCCAAGTATATTTTTCTCATTGAGTGTAGTTCTGATAGGTGTTTTAGAATTCTTGCTATCCCAACTTCTGAGTCATCCTGGAGTTGTTACTCTTTGATCATTATTTATCTTAATGATGAGTCATATTTTTCTAATTCTTCACATGTCAAGTAACTTCAGGTTGTATCCTCAACACTCTGACTGTTACATGTATTCTGTTTTATTTCTCAAAAGAGTGCTAATTTTTCTTTAAGTAGGCAATTAACTTAGTTGGACTCAAACTGCCAACTCTGTCTCTTGGTTAGCATCTCAAATATCAATTTCATTATTTTTCTTTAACTGGATTCTATTCCACACAACAGTAGCTCTGAAACCATCCAGTAATTTGGGCAAAGTTTATACACAAATTTGGGGGCTTCCCTTTTTCAGCTTTCTCTTTTCTAAGATTCTTTCCTAATATCCTAATGGCTTCAGTTAGCCTCAATCTCAATTCTCTTATTCCTTGGGCCAGAGAACTGTGGTTTCCTATCAAAGTTTTAGCCAGACCATGCAGCTGTGACCACACACTGCCCTCAGGTTGAAGTCCACAGAAATCTCACCTCATGAGAGAGATCCATTTTCCTCCCAAATTAAAACTACCCTTCAATAAGAACTTAATCTTTCACACTGGAAGGAGAATCCCTGTCAACTTGTTCTATTCTTGATTTGGCTGAATGGTGGCAGAGACATGGAATTGATTCTTAAAAGAGTTTTGGAAGATTTAAATTCTGCATGAGAGATTTCTCGCTCATGATCTTTTGAGCTTCAAATATATAGTATTAGTAATGTAGTCAAAAATACCTAAAACATTGGTGGAAGCATGTTGAAAATATGAGAAGAAAAATTATAAGAAAGAAATAAAAGTAATATTGTTGTGATAATACAGGTCACCTTCTGTGTGAAGAGACAAAATAGTATGTTCCTCTTTAGCAGAGGCAAGAAAAATATAGCAATGATGAGGACTTCATTTGTCTATAGAAAGGGATCAAATCTCATTTGGCCAAAAATAAAGGTTCCAAGAAGTTCTTGTCTAGATTTTCTAATAATCTCAATTACCCAGTGGTGGAAGAAATGGTAAAAAGTACTAATCTAGACCTAATTTTAACAAACAGAGCTATTTGTTAATGGGGAAATGACAAATGTTTTATTAGTTCATTTTCACACTGCTATAAAGAACTACCTGAGACTGGGTAATTTATGAAGAAAAGAAGTTTAATTGACTCACAGTTCCACGCTGTACAGGAAACATGGCTAGGAAACCTTAGGAAACTTACAATCATGGCAGAAGGCAAAGCAGAGGCAAGTACCTCTTACCGTGGCAGAGCAGGACAGAGACAGGGACATGCCATACTTTTCAACCATCAGATTTTGTGAGAACTCACTATCACTGAGACCAGCATGGGAGAAATCCGGCCCCATGATTCAATCACCTCCCACCAGGCCCCTTCTTCAACCCTTTGGGGTTACCATTTGACATGAATTTGGGTAGGGACACAGAGCCAAACCATATCAAATGTCTTAGAAGAAAGCAGTTCTATAATCTTAGATCACAATATCTACAGTAGTAAAGGTTGAGAAAAGCCTGTTTCAAATAACTTGTTGAGATATTTAGAGGGGCATGTTTCAAAAATATTATAATTAATGGTTCCCCAGTATGTGGTTCTAAGCATGACTCTCGAATGGTTGGACTCAAGGGAGTTGGAAAACACTTATTGATGCATTTCGAATTGTGGAATGGAAAAGTCATCTTAGGATAAAGAAACAAGGAGAAAATGGATGAAGGAAATCATGCCCCAAGAATGGAAAGAAGAATAAATAACCAAGGATGTGTATGAAACCATGCTGTTAAGAAGTCTGAGACCAAAATTAAGTGAGGCATATGTCAAGTGCTAAGGACAACGAAACTATTTAAATGTTATTTTATAAATAACAAAATGAACAAAAGAGATCTGGGACCACTACAGGGGCACAAGGTGTTACATAGAAGTTTGATACAAAGAAAATGGAATGTGTAAATTCCTGTTTTTGCTTCTAATTTTTCTGCCAAGTATAAAACTAGTATTCATAAGGGAAAAGAAAGTCCAAAAGTAGTAAAGTTATTTTATATGAATTCAGGTTATTTGGCTTAGATGAATTGCATTCCAAGGCTCTAAGAGAACTTGTAAATGAAATCACTCAACAACCATCCTTATTTTATGAGAAATTTTAGACAAGGGCAAGGGAGTCTGAAAACTGGAAAAAAGCCAGAGTCAGTCCCACTTTCAAGTGGAAAATTATAGGTTTAGCAAACAAACTGCTGGATGCAAGGATGGACTACTAAAGAAATGGATTGTGAATATGTGGGAAAGGGAGCAGCTATTATAAAATGTGTACGAATGGCTTGTCACATTCCACTCATGTTTTGCTCTGAAAGGATTATAAGACATGTCTAATATGAAAATCCAGGACACAAAGCTAACAGGGACTTAGTGAGTCAATTGGCATACAAATGGTTCTGTTTTTATATCCCTTTTATAGAATGGAGAAACATAGGTTGAATGCTGAGAAAGGTTATCATTGTAGTAGCCAGTGGAATTATTGTACACAAACAGCAAAGACCAGTGATTTGATATTAACCAAGCAAAATGTTGACACATGTTATGGTTGCAGTGTCTCCGCCAAAATGATGTGTAGAAGTCCTATCCACCAGCACCTAGGAATGTGATCTTATTTGGAGATAGGGTCTTTGCAAATGTTATTAAGTTCACATGAGTCATCAGGGTGGGATATAATGGGACAAAATGCAATATGATGGAAAGGAAGACATCATGTGAAGATGGACACACAGGGAGAACAGCGTGTGACAACAGAGGCAGAGACTGAAGTCTGCAGCTGCAACCCAAGGAGTGCCCAGCATTGCCAGCAACCACCAGAAACTAGGAGGAAGCAAGGGAGGATTCTACCCTACAGCTTCCAGAGGGACAGGGCCTTGCCAACGCCTTAACTCCAGGGTTTTAGCCTCCAGAACTGTAAAAGAATGCATTTCTGTTGTTTTAAGCAACCTAATTTTTGGTATTTGTGACAGCAGCCCTAGAAATCTAACACCCTAAGTATATCCCAGAAGCCTGCTTCTGATCCTGTCAATTCAGCATTCTAAAAGGAGTTTGATAAAGTCACAAAAAAGGATGAGGAACACAAATTGTTAAGAATAAAAAGGTAGGCCAGGCATGGTGGCTCATGCCTGTAATCCCAACACTTTGGGAGGCTGAGGCAGGTGGGATCACGAGGTCAGGAGATCAGGACCATCCTGGCTAACATGGTGAAACCCCATCTCTACTAAAAAATATAAAAAATTAGCCAGGCGTGGTGGCGGGCACCTGTAGTCCCAGCTACTCAGGAGGCTGAGGCAGAAGAATGGTGTAAACCTGGGAGGTGGAGCTTGCAGTGAGCCGAGATCATGCCACTACACTCCAGCCTGGGTGACATAGCGAGACTCTGTCTCAAAAACAAACAAACAAAAAAAAAAAAAAAGAATAAAGAATAAAAAGGTACTTAATTGAAAATAATTATATATAACTAGTTTAATGTAAATGTTTATCACCATTTAAAAATAAAACTACACTCCAAGTACATGTTGCATGTGTTCACAAGTTTTCAAATTTTGAGTTACCCGAAAACTTAAAAAAAAACTATTGCTTGTACTTAAATATTGTAGGTCATTCTACCGCTAAAATAAATACAACTAGAAGTTTAAACTTCTAGTAAAAGTTTACAACTAGAAGTTTTTAAACTTCTAGTAGAAGTTTACTAGTAGAAGTTTACTAGTAGAAGTTTACAACTAGAAGTTTAATTGTATTAGTTTACGACTAATTTACAATTTAATTGTATTAGTTTACAACTAGAAGTTTAATTCCAAATACAATGCATTAAAGAGCTCTGAATAATGAAGTCTAGTTTAGAGAAAAGTGTTGGAAAGAAAGGGTTTCAAAACCATGCCATATTAAAAGCCTGACGAAAGTGACAGAGTTTAGTGTGTAGAAGAGGGTACTAGAAGCAGATGCTATACTGTCCGCAAATATAATAATGTGTCAGTTGATGAGGCTACACTCTGAGAAATGTGCTGTTAGGTGATTTTGTCATTATGCAAACATCTAGAGTATACTTACCCAAATTCAAATGGTATAGTCCACTATATACCTAGGCTATATGATACAGCCTATTGCTCCTGTACAGCATGTCACTATACTGAATACTGTAGGCAACTGTAACACAAAGGTAAGTATTTGTATATCTAAACATAGGAAAAGTGCAGTAAATATATGGTCTTATAATACTATGGGGCCATCATCATATATGTGATCCATTGTTGACCAGAATGTTGTTTTTTGGTGCCTTACTGTACTAATGAGGCATCTGGCTATTTTCCTGGGACATCAGGAAGCTGGAGGAGTTTCAAAGAGTCTCACACTCCTCTTATTAACAAGGTATATCAAGTAAATGTTCTATCTTCAGTTTGTATTTAGAATAAAAGTATTACATTGTGGCTAATAACATAAATGCAATATTTAATTAAGTTTGAAATATATTTTGTTCCACATTTTAACCCCTTTAAAAATAAGGAGCTGTCTTACAATCACTGACTGCAAGTTGGTGTCATAGAGGAGTTTTCATTGACTGTGTTTGGACAAATTTGGACATACCTGTTCACATTTTTGTCACCTCAGTTATGTGCATTGCCAGTATGATCCATGTTGGGTTTAACTGTCATTTTAAAATGTCTTCAAAATAGTGCACTTTGATTTAGCAGTGAAATGGAACTATTATAAATAAACACATGGAAACAGCAAAAAATGCATATGTTTAAGATTAGCAGAGCAAATACTTGCCATAGGAGGAATGACTACAATTCTGTGTTTTCTTGCAATGCAACAATCAAATGATTTACTAGATCTAGAAAAATACAGGGCATTTTGTTATATTTTGTTACTGGTTTACATGCAGAAAAAGACTGCCTACCTTCTGCTAAGCAAAACAATCGAAAGCAATAAGTACTGCCATATAGCTTAGATTAAAGGACATTCAAAACTAAAAAGGCTGGTATGACCCATTTATGCATCAAACAACAGTATGTCACTTTTTTGTAGTTAAATTGGCAGCATTTTTGTTCTTAATGGAATGTAACTAATTGTACATCTTATAATTGATAATATCCTAGATTCAGAAAAATATGGCACTTTCCATTTATACCGAACTTGATCATTTACAAAGTATTTTCAAAAATATTGTAATTGCCTTCAGCGGCCACTTGAAATAGGGGTAGGTCTGTTTTATACTCATTTAACAGAGAAGAAGATTAATAATCAGTAGTTAATTAACTCGCCTATGGTAACACGTTTAACACATGATAAAACTGGAGAGTTAAAAGTTTCCAACTCCTATTCCAGGACTTTTTCTACTTTAAAAAATATAATGAATTCATTTTTTTCTGAAAATATTTATAAAAATTAAGGTCTATTGAAGAGAATGTCTGCAATATATAAAACTTCAGAAAAGTCTTTTCTTTTAATATCCAAAATACAAACCAAGTTAACAATTATCTTTTCAAAGCCATTTTTATTTATGCCTGAAGAACGGAGGTTCTAAGAAAAGAAAATTCCTTCAGAAAATTGTTTCAAGTGATACAAACAAAAACCACTTATTTCTCTCCTGAGTAAGAATGAATAACTTTGCCATTTTACCTCCACTGAAACCAATGCAATTCTTAAATGGAATATTACTGACAGGATTTCAGAATATAAGTTCATACATATGCATGACTACAAATACAATTTGTAATTTTCAAATATTTTCCTGTCCTTTGAGGCAAAAATTAGGCTAATATATCTCCTTGATACAAAGCACACAAATATTCTAATTCCTGAATTTAAAATACAATTTAAAAAACAAAACAACTCTGGTGTTTTATACTTTTAGATCTTCTCACAAACCTCACTAATTCATTTTATTCACACTGCATCTTAATCTTGACAACAGTCCTGTGAAGTGTCTTCATCAGCAGCAGCAGTATCACCACCATTATCATTATCATCCTCACCAGCAGCAGCCCCACCATTATCATCATCATCACCATCATTGTCATCATCATCACCACCACCAGCATCACCATAATCATCATCACCACCACCATCATCATCACTACCATAATCATCATCACCACCACCATCATCATCACTACCATAATCATCATCATTACCATTATCATCACTGCCACCATCACCATTACCACCACCATCATCATCACCATCATCACCACCATCATCATCATCACCATTATCATCATCATCAATATCACCATCATCACCGTTTGACAGAGAAAGAGACTGAAGCTCAGAGCAATCATATAACTAGCATAAAGTCACTCTACCAACAAATGATAGAGCCAGAATAAGAATCTCTTTACTATGACTCCAAATCTCAGGGCATCATGCAGTCAGTTTTGTTATATCTTGAGAGAGGAAAGATAAAGAGAGTAACTTTGCTAGATCATAGGTCATTATATAGCAAAGGCAGCTCTAGATGCAATTTATTTGACCTGACAAATAAATGGTCTTACATAACATGAAGAGGGAAGGAGGAACTCAGAGAAAAAAAAAAGAAAAGATTGCCTATTTTGGAATATTGTGTTTGGCAGGTCCTGATTTCAGCCCCAAAGCAACAGATTATTGGTCATCTCTTAGGACCTGAAATTTTGCAAGAGTTAATATGATTTGTAGGTTTAGAAACAAAATGAGCCTTATCATAAATCCAATGCCATATGGCTATAGAAGAAATCCACCTATTATTAGGTCAAGAATTACTTAGAGATGTTGTCAAAATGATCACTTTAAATATCCTTGTGGCCAGTTCAACTAAATGTGCAACAAGAGAGTGACCCAAGCTAGCAAGTATTTACAGACCACTCTTCCTAAAAAGGAAAACTGTTTTAGTTCTTGAATAATAGCAAGTATAATATCTCATTCAATAACAAAATGTGGCTCTAACACAGCCACAAGTCATTATACCAATGAAAGGAAATATTACATTCCATAGTATTCAATTGGTCTGAGGTTTCCCCTATTATAGTTTCACAGAGCACAGTCCTTAAGCTTTCACTACAGGAATTATTCCTAGGCAGTTTTGTAATATGGAGATCTTAAGCTCCATCTCAGAGCTACTGAATCATTATCTCCAGGATTGGGTTCAGGAAAAGTAAATTTTAAACAATGTCCTAAGGTGAGTAGAATTACTGCTAAATGTTTATGTCATCAAGTAACTCAAATGATTAGAAATTCCACAAAAAGGAATCAACCTCATCCCTTTCTTGGAGGACTCTCAAAAATGAAGAAGGGGAAGAAGGGGAAGAGAAAGGGAAAAGGAAAAAGGAGGAGAAGGGGGAAGGGGAGAGAAGGCTCCTCTGCTGTTGGACACTTGGGTTGTTTCCACCTGGAGCAAGTATAAATAATGCTGCACTGAACACAGGCATACAATTATTTGTTTGAATTCCTGCTTTCAATTCTTTTGGGTATATACCTAGGAGTGGAAGTGTTGGGTTATATGGTAATTTTATGTTTAAGTTTTTGAGGAACTGCCAAATTATTTTCCACAGCGGCTGCACCATTTTACACCTCCCCCAGCAATACACAATGGTTCCAATAGCTTCACATCCTCTTCAACATTTGTTTTTTTTTCTTTTCTTTTCTTTGAAAATGACCATCATAATTATTATGTGTGAAGTGGTGTCTCACTATACCCATTGCTCCTTTTTAATTGGGCTATTTTTCCTTTTATTATTGAGTTGCAAGACTTTTTAAAATGTGTTCTGGATATCCCTTTTGATAAAACGTCTACTACATATTGATAATGCCCAGCATGAGACTGACATACAACAGAATCCCCTATAATGGTTTTCATTTAGATATTGCCTGAAAATTGCATGATGCAAGGGGAATTTACATGTGGGTGAATAGCATTTTTACTGAGTTTGCTAAACAGCCAAGGCAGTGTGCATGTTTAGTATTTAGAGCAAATGTAGCTGCAGTTCCCACCGTGCCTCTTTGTGCACATGGCACCTCCATGTGTATGAGTTTTTATTTTTGAAGATATGTTACTTTAAGGGCCATTTTCAAACCGCAAAAATCACTTTAAAATTCACAGTAACTTCCAATGGATGGGATTAGAAGCTACCATTTGGCTATTAATGAAGAGCTCTGAAATGGCAATTTTAGAAAACCACAGGATGGTAGGAAATGATATTTTATTAAATACTGCAAACCCTCCAAGTACAAAATGGGTAGACGAGCAGGGAGAGGGACTGTTACTGTGAAGGGCTAAATGGTGCCTTTCCATTTCCTTATCACAGAACGTGTCAGGGCCGTGCTAAGGATTCCCATTCAAATCGAGCAGCCGCGGACGACCCAGATGGAATACAAATAGACGCAGGAGAGTGGAGCAGGGTTAGCGAGGTGTGCAGTTGGCGAGATTGATGTTGATACCCTTCACTGCCAAGTGAAATGCCAATAATGCTTGTATAGCATTTTGTGAGGGCAATGGGAGTATTGATTCCTGAGCAATAATAAAGAATGAAGCTGCTCTCTCAGGTATAAAAATATTGGCAACTGTTACAAAGAATTGACTCACAGGGGCCTGAGTGCTGGCCTATCTTAATACAAATAATTCAGGCTTTAGAAGGATTTCAAGAGCAGCCAGGCATGGTTCGCAGGCACTAGCTCTGCTATTAATTTACCTGCGGCTTTCACGGGCTTCCCAGTCTATGAGCTGATTGGTCTTAGTAAGGCAGAAGCTAAATGGATTCCTGAGGTCTCATTGAGACTTGAGAAAAGACAATAAAAGTGGAGGAAAATAAAGGAAAAGAAGAAAAAAAAAGAAAGACTATAAAATGTTTACAAATACATTTTTAAAGTTGCAGATTCTGTTTGCATTTTTTTCTGAAGATGAAGTAAAGCATGTGGCAGGCACCTAAGAGAAGGAGCACTGTCAATGCTTTTAAATGCTTCACCATTAGAGGTGTGATTTCTGAGTCTTTTTTGCTATGGATTACAATAACTTGTACACACAGAAACCAAAATGGAACACTCGCAAATGTGTGGATCTCTTATATTTAATGATATCAAATACTTGGCAGGAAAGCCAACAAATACTCGAAGTGTACATAAAGCTGGGAAATTGACCTGAGAAGGAATGCAGTTCCTACTCTCATAGTCACCCATTCCCAAAACAGAATGACCTCTTGGAGGAATAAAAAAAAACTGGTGTTGGGAAAACCGGCTAGCCATATGCAGAAAACTGAAACTGGACCCCTTTCTTACACAATATACAAAAATTAACTCAAGATGGATTAAAGAGTTAAACATAAGACCTAAAACCATAAAAACCCTAGAAGAAAACCTAGGCAATAACATTCAGGACATAGGCATGGCCAAAGACTTCATGACTAAAACACCAAAAGCAATGGCAACAAAAGCCAAAATTGACAAATGGGATCTAATTAAACGAAAGAGCTTCTGCACAGCAAAAGAAACTATCATCAGAGTGAATAGGCAACCTACAGAATGGGAGAAAATTTTTGCAATCTCTCTATCTGTCAAAGAGCTAATATCCAGAATCTACAAGGAACTTAAACAAATTTACAAGAAAAAAACAACCCCATCAAAAAGTGGGCCAAGGATATGAACAGACACTTCTCAAAAAAAGACATTTATGCGGCCAACAAACATATGAAAAAAAGCTCATCATCACTGGTCATTAGAGAAATGTAAACCAAAACCACAATGAGATACCATCTCATGCCAGTTAGAATGGGGATCATTAAAAAGTCAGAAAATAACAGATGCTAGAGAGGATGTGGAGAACTAGGAACATTTTTACACTGTTGGTGGGAGTGTAAATTAATTCAACCATTGTGGAAGACAGTGTGGTGATTCTTCAAGCACCTAGAACTAGAAATACCATTTGACCCAGCAATCCTACTACTGGGTATATACCCGAAGGATTATAAATCATTCTACTATAAAGACACATGCACATGTATGTTTATTGCAGCACTATTCACAATAGCAAAGAATTGAAACCAACCCAAATGCCCATCAATGATAGACGGGATAAAGAAAATATGGCACATATACACCATGGAATACTATACAGCCATAAAAAAGGATGAGTTCATGTCCTTGTCAGGGACATGGATGAAGCTGGAAAACATCATTCTCAGCAAACTAACACAGGAACAGAAAACCAAACACCACATGTTCTCACTCATAAGCAGGAGTTGAAGAATGAGAACACATGGACACAGGGAGGGGAACATCACACACTGGGGCCTGTCAGTGAGTCGGGGGCTAGGGGAGAGATAACTTTAGGAGAAATACCTAATGTAGATGACTGGTTGATGGGTGCAGAAAACCACCATGGTATGTATATACCTATGTAACAAACCTGCACGTTCTGCACATGTATCCCAGAACTTAAAGTATATAAAAAAAATTCAAACCCACAGAAAAAGTAAAAATATATGGCAAATCATTCTTTTGTACACCATCCACTAGAAATACAAGTTGTTAACAGGTTTCTAAAAAAAATAATCACTGAGTTGTATACTCTTAAATGGTGAATTATATCTCAATTAAAAAAACCTAAGGGCAAAAAAAAAACGAAATCATCACCACAATGACATCTAAATGTCTTCACAACTTTTGCAAAAAGTAAAAAGCACTTGGTCTCACATGAACTTCATACCTGGCCTAGGAATTATCAACCTATTTAAAATAATGGAACCTTTAAACTACAGAACTATGATCAAGGAAAAATGTCTTAATAAGTATATATATATATGTATAATTATTTTACATATGTATAATATATAATATATAATATGTTGTATATTAATATATAACTTATATAATAATAATAATTCAGACTTCAGAAGAATTTCAAGAGCAGCCAGGCATGGTCCATAGGCACTAGCTCTGGTATTCATTTACCTGCAGCTTTCACAGGCCTCCCAGTCTATCAGCCAATCGATCTTGGTAAGGTAGGAGCTAAATGGATTCCTGAGGATACATATGCTGGTCACAAAGCAAGATACACACTGATTCAGGCCCAATTATCCCTTATAGATAATTGGATGTTTGGAACGTTAGAAAAAAAAGATGTTGATTCATTCTAATAAAATCTATCCTTTCTAAGATTCTCTTTGGCTTTTCCAAAATTTTCTTATGCACGAATAACTTAAGTTTTTTGTTAGCTTATTTGTTTTTGTTCTGTTTTCTTTGCTCCTCCTAAGGAAATATTTACAACTATTGTTAAAATAGGAAGGAGAATTAAAAGAGTCTGGATTGAGAAAACAATAGCTTGATACAAACTCAACATCAATAATCTTAAAGAAGCATTGGTAGCCTAAGTCAGCTGTGACATTACCCACACTAGCCTAATTCAGGTTCTGTACAAGCATAGATTTTTCCTCAACACAATTAAAAAAGTCCTGGCCAAGATAGTTTTTTTTTTTTTTTTTAATGCTCAATATTGTCAAAGGAAAAATTATTCTCATATGCTGCTGGCAAAAATGAGTGACCTTCCCATGGGCAACACCTCAATATATTTCAGAGCTTTAATATGTTGCTTAATTCAGACCTGAAATTGTATATATAAACATGATCTTCACAATAATTTAGCTATAGGATTTTCCACAGCTGTGCTGTTTATATTAAAATATTGAAGAAAAATATCCAAATATCCAACATCAGAGAACTAAGTGATTTTAAATGAAATAGGATTCACTTCTCTAAAAAAAAAAATGAGGAAAATCTGTGATTGACAATGCAGGTTGCCTCATGTCAATATCATTCCGCCCCCACCCTCTTCCTTTGGAAGAGGTTCCTGATTTTGTTAATCTAGCTAACCCTCCCCCTCCTCATGTAACTCAAGAAAGGTGACCCTCTGTCCAGTCCCCAGAGAGATCACACTCACTATAAGCCAACCAGAATCATAGCTTAACCTTTATCAGTGATGAGAGAAAATAGATTTATTTACTGCTAGGCCCATTTGACTTAAAACTTTCTGCTACTTACAGTTCAATGCATCCAAAATAATAGAGTATTTTAATATATTATTTTAAATAGCAAAAATACAAAACAGAATATAGCCTGTGGCTTCAGTTTTGTTACCAATATTACATAAGTGTGTTCAAAATTATTGTTTGTCTCACAAAGGGTAATATTATACATAAAATTTTGTCTGTATGTTCTAAATGTATTATTGTGAACATGTATTGTAATTGAAGTAAGAAGATTTAAAAGAGCATTTTAAAAAATCCCTACCAATATTGGTTAACATAAATAATTTACTAGTTATATTTGCTTATCTGGTTCCATAGCAACTAAGAACCATGAATTCCTAGTTATATTTTAAGGAAGAGGATAACAAGATTCAAAGATTCTAATTTTGCTTCCATATCGGCAGGTATCATTTAGAATTAGGTCCCCCACTGAATTATTAGTCTGCACTGCAGCAGGTACTAGATGAGAAGATAAATATTGTCTAAAATTGAAAACATTTTCCTGTTGCTATTTTGATGTAATAATATAGCTTTATTATTTCATTAATTTATTTAAAGAACATTATTGAACATCTGTTATGTTCTAAGCAACATGCCAGCCAGGCAGAAAGAGATGACAAAGATGAATAAAAAATGGCTACTGTCCTGCAGGAGGTCATATTCTAAAAGGCAAAACACGCATGTAAAAGTTTATATTATAATAAGATACTACTGAAATAGAGGTATGCAAAGAGTAAATGGTAACATAAATAAGAAAGTGATGAATTTCCATTATGTGACAGGGAAGACATACAGAGGCAATGGCACTTGATTTGGACCTTAAATAAACAGTAGAAACTACCTATGGACTGGACACAGTAATTATGGCAGAGGAAAAACAAAGAGGTGTGATTATAAATGGGGTATCCTGGGGAAATTCAATAGATTGGTTTGGCTGCAAGATAAGTAATGTAGTGAACAATAGGAAGGGAAGAAGTTGGAAAAATAAAATGTATATTCACTTCAATCTTTAGGCAATGGGCAGCTGCCAATGCTTTTGAAGTAAGTTGATCACGTGATCAAATCTATGTCTTAAATAACAGTGGAAGATAGTCTGAGGGGAAATGTGGATATAGAGAAACCACTTAGAAAGATACTGCAATAGTTCTGGTAAGAAATAAGGAGGGTGTAAACGGGCACAGTGACAATGAGGTTAGAGTTGATTGGAGAAGGGAGACATTTAAAGGTAGAATTGATGTCACATGGTGGCAGCTCTGCTGTAGAAGGATACAGGGCAAGAACTAATGACTCCATGTAGATAATTCCAGAACTAGGCAGATTGTAAATATCTTAAATAGAATAGTAAAAACAAAATGGAATTGGTGTGGGGAAAAAATGTACTGAGCCAGATTTTAAAAAGTGCAACTGAAATTCCTGAATTCCTGAGGGAGAGGCAGTTAAAGATGGTTAACAAGAATCTGGCAATATCTTTATCCCTTTAGTTTCTATCTCTAACAAAGAAAGTTATATCTACAAATTATATCCA
Source organism: Symphalangus syndactylus (assembly GCF_028878055.3). Lineage (NCBI taxonomy): Eukaryota > Metazoa > Chordata > Mammalia > Primates > Hylobatidae > Symphalangus > Symphalangus syndactylus. Next base: position 63,137,261 of record NC_072425.2, on the reverse strand, counting down.
ATCTATAAATATTATTTAAGGGGAGAGTCGCAAAAATTCTTCCCTAACCATTAGCCTAAAGCAGCAGTAAAGAAGCTTGCCATTTATTTTAGGAATTGAATGAGGAAAAAAATCATCACGGATTAATCAAACCTAAAGTCTATTTCTTTTAGCTTGGAAATGGAGTTTGAATTTACAATACTCATTTGTTCTATAAAACAAGCTGTAACATTCACATAACACTATGTCCAGAGCTTTTGGAATGCCTTTAGTCCTAACAAAAGCATGACCTAGCATTCTCTGGAGAAGCCCTTTCACATCTCAGAGCTCACAGGATTCCACCAGACTTGCTACCCCATCTGCAGAATAGTTATCAATAAAAAATTACAGACTGTCATGTAAGCACCAGGAAGGGAACATCAACCGATGCATAAAACAGAAAACTAAATACCCTTACCTACCTAAAATAAACTAATAATAGGAAAGTAATTGTAAAGACATGCAGGTAGACAAAGAGAGAAATGGAAAAAAAAGTTAGGAAAAATATAAGAAAGGAATAGATACACCTGAGAAAGAAGCTTCATGAAAACATTATCATTGAAAAAAAAACTTCCATGGGTATGTCAGAATAAACTAACATAAGAAAACACAGAATAATTGGACATTATCAAAACAAAAACCTTTTGTGCTTTAAAGGACACCATCGAGAAAGTTAAAAGGCAACCCATAAAATCAGGAAAACTTTTGCAAATCATAATAAAAGGCTTAAATTTAGAATATATAAGAAATCCTCCAAGTCAATAATTTAAAAAATCAAGTAAAAATAGGCAAAGAATCTGAAAACACTTTTCTCCAAAGAAGATAGGCAAAAATGGTCAATAAGTACATGAAAAAAATATACAATATCATGAGTTAGCAAGCAAATGCAAATCAAAACCACAATGGTATACTACTTTATACCCATTGAGATGGCTAAAATAATAAAGACAATAGCAAGTATTACTAAGAATTTGAAAAACATGGAGCTCTTGTGCGTTGCTGGTAAGATTCCAAAATGGTAGTCACTTTAGAAACCAGGTGGACAATTCCCTCAGAATGTTACATAGAAACCCAGTAATTCTACTTTGAAACCACTTGGACAATTTCCTCAAAATGTTACATAGTGACCACATGACCCAGTAATTCTACTCCTGGGTATATACTCAAGAGAAATGAAAATATACACTTGAACAAAAACTTATACACGAATGTTCACAGCAGCATTATTCATAATAGCCAAAAAGTGGAAACAACCCAAATGTTCACTCATTGATAAAAGGATACATAAAATATGGAGTCCATACATGAAATATTATTCAATAATAAAACAAAATGGTCAGCACTTTGAGAGGTCGAGGCAGGTGGATCATGAGGTCAGGAGATCGAGACCATCCTGGCTAACACGGTGAAACCCCTTCTCTACTAAAAATACAAAAAAATTAGAAGGGCGTGGTGGCGGGCACCTGTAGTCCCAGCTACTCGGGAGGCTGAGGCAGGAGAATGGCTTGAACCCGGGAAGTGGAGCTTGCAGTGAGCCGAGATCACGCTACTGCACTCCAGCCTGGGTGACAGAGCAACACTCCATCTCAAAAATAATAAAAATAATAAAAATAAATAAAACAGAACAGAATACTGATACATGCTACAACACAGAAGAGTCTTGAAAACACTATGCCAAGAAGCCAGTCACAACCACATATTGTATAATTCTAAGAAATTTCCAAAATCAGGGCCGGGCGCAGTGGCTCACGCTTGTAATCCCAGCACTTTGGGAGGCCGAGGCGGGCAGATCACGAGGTCAGGAGATCGAGACCACGGTGAAACCCCATCTCCACTAAAAAATACAAAAAAAAAAAAAAAATTAGCCAGGCGTGGTGGCGGGCGCCTGTAGTCCCAGCTACTCAGAGAGGCTGAGGCAGGAGAATGGCGTGAACCCGGGAGGCGGAGCTTGCAGTGAGCCGAGATCGCGCCACCGCACTCCAGCCTGGGTGACAGAGCGAGACTTCGTCTCAAAAAAAAAAAAAAAAGAAAAGAAATTTCCAAAATCGGTACATTCAGAGAGAGAAAAAAATAGATTGGTGGTTACCTAGGGCTGGGGAGATTGGGAGTTAATGGGGAGTGACGGCTCATGGGTGTGGGGTTTCCCTGGGCGGTGATGAAATTTTTCTAAAATTGATTGTGGTGATAGTTGTTCAACTCTGTGAATATATCAAAAATCATTGAATTGTACACTTTAAATGGTGAACTGTATCATGCGTGAATTATATCTAAAAAAGTTATTATTAAAAAGCTAACCTCTGTCCACACAAAAACCTGCATGCAGATGTTTATAGCAGTTTTATTAATAATTGCCAAAACTTGGAAGCAACCAAGATTTGCTTTAATAAGTGAATGGATAAACTGTGCTACATTCAAAAATGGAGTATTATTCAGTCCTAAAAAAAAATGAGCAATAAAGCCATAAAAAGACACAGAGACACCTTAAATGCATATTGCTTAGTGCAAGTAGCCAATCTGAAAAGATTACATACCGTATAATACCAGCTATGTGACACTCTGGAAAAGGCAAAACTATAGATAACAGTAAAAAGGCCAGTGGTTGCCCGAGGTTAGTGGTGAGAAAGGGATGAATAGGCAGAGCACAGAGAAATTTATGCTAGTGGCACTATTTTGTATGATACTATAATGGAGGATACATGTCACTATACATTTGTCCAAACCCACCAAATGTACAACATCAAGAGTAAACCCGCATATAAATAATGAGCTTCGGGTAATAATGATGTGTCAATCTAGGCTCATCAGTTGTAACACATGTACCACTCTGGTGTCAGATGTTGACAGTGGAAGAGGTTGTGCATGTGTGGAGGTGGGAGGCATATGGGAAATTCCAGTACCTTCTGCTCAATTTTGCTGTCAACCTAAAACTACTATAAAAAATAAAATCTGTTAAAAAACCTAACCCCTCACAAAATTAGCAAGAGAAATAAGCATATCATGTTAGAAACGGTACATGATGACATACACAAAAGAGACAATACAGGACTGTGAGTAATAGCACATGCTTTGGGCTGTTGTCTGGATTAAATCCAAGCTCTGCCACCGGCCAGTTGTGTAACCTTGGGCAAGTTACACAACCACTCTGAGCTTCAGCTTTCTCATATGCAAAAAGGAGATAGCTGTACCTGCTGCATAGATTTATTGCATTAGGCAATATACATGCAATACTTTGAACAGTGAATGTGACATAATAAGCATTCAAATAATGTTTTTCATTATTATTATTAAAATCAAAACCAAAATGCCAGAAGCAATATAACAATAATTTTTAATTGAACTAAATTGTAAAAATTTCTAGCAAAATATATGTTATCAAAGATGACTCAAGAACTGAAAAACAGGGGCAGAGTAAATTCATTAAAGAAATTGAGGCCAGTCACGGTGGCTCATGCCTGTAATCCCAGCACTTTGGGAGGCCGAGGGGGGAGGATCACCTTTGGTCAGGAGTTCAAGACCAGCCTAGCCAACATGGTGAAACCCCCGTCTCTAGTAAACATACAAAATAAGTTAGGCACGATGCCAGGTACCTGTAATCTCAGCTACACAGGAGTCTGAGGCAGGAGAATTGCTTGAACCCAGGAGGCGGAGGTTGCAGTGAGCTGAGATCGTGCCATTCCGGCCTGGGTGACAGAGTGAGGCTCTGTCACACAAAAAAAGAAATTGAATAAGGTAGAATAAAACTGTACCAACAAAAGAATAGGTGTTTTCACAAGATTTTTAGTTCGCTTGTTTTCTTAATTGTTTTTTGCTGTAACAAATAGTGCCTCAGATAATATCTTCATGCACACATCATCTTGTATGTTGCCACTGTTGTGTTGCAATATGTTCCTAAAAGTAGACTTGTGAGTCAAAGAGTAAAACATACTGAATTTTGCAAAATAATGTCAAATTTCCTTCCACAAGGATGGTGCTATTTTACATTCTCTTCGGCAAAGTCTGAGACTACATTTCCCCACAGCATCTCCTATTACGGAAAGTTACCAAACTTCTGGATTTCTTTTTTCCATTATGATACATGAGTCTTACTGTAGTTTTAATTTGTATTTTTCCCTTATTATGAGTGTGGTGGAACATTTTTTAAGGTTTCTAAGGACCATCTGAATTTCTTTTACTGGGAAGTTTGTATCACTTGTCCATTTTTCAATTAGTTTGTTAGTCATGTTCTTTTCAGTTTTAAGAAGCCTTTTCAGTTAGGAATATTAACTCACTGTGATGTAAGTTGAAGAGCTGTCCTTTTTTGTCACCTGACTGTTTTTGCTTTCCCCATAGGTGGCTGTTTGGTTTTGCCATGCAAGAGTTATTTCTCCATTTGCCAAATTTACCATTGCTTTTTCTTTTGCATTTGGATTTTGAGTCATAACTAAAAAAGATGTTTGTCCCAACAAAGGTTATAAAAGAATCCATTCATGTTTTCATCTAGTTCTTATAACACTTCGTTTTTATTTTTAAATATTTAACATTTAAGAATTTTCTTAGTGTGGGGAATGATGCTGATTTTTGTTTTTCTACCTGATTATCATGTAATCCCACAACAACTACTAATTAAAAAGTCAGGCCAGGTGCGGTGGCTCACACTTGTAATTCCAGCATTTTGGGAGGCCAAGGAGGGTGGATCACCTGAGGTCAGGAGTTCAAGACCAGTCTGACCAACATGGTGAAACTCTGTTTCTACTAAAAATACAAAAATTAGCCGGGTGTGGTGGCAGGCGCCTGTAATCCCAGCTGCTCAGGAGGCTGAGGCAGGAGAATTACTTGAGCCTGGGAGGCCAAGGTTGCAGTGAGTTGAGATGATACTACTACACTCCAGCCTGGACAACAGAGCAAGACTCTATCTCAAAAAAAAAAAAAAAAAAAAAAAGTCATACGTTTTCCCTATTCCCACTTATTTAAGATGCTGCTTTTGGTTGTTGTAAATTTTCATAGATGGAATTTTGTCTATTTCTAGATTTTCTATTAGGTTCCACGGACCTGACTGCTTCATCACATGGCAATACCACCATAATTTAGTTACTGAGATTTTAAAATGTGTTTTTATATTTAATGAGTGACTCCTCCATTACTCTTTATTTTTAAGGCTTTTCTATTTACTCTTGTTTATTTGTTCTTCCAAATAAACTTTATCATACATTTATCTGGCTCTAGAAAAAAGCTCTGAAAGTAACATCTTGAGAATAGCTATGGGGCAGAATCCCCTGGGGGAAGGCCCCACTCACAGCTAGTGCTATATCAGACTGCTGCCTGTCCTGACAGGAATCGATGCCGACTCTGGCCTGGAATTTGCATACTCAGTGGTAGATGCAAACGCTCAAAACACTGCAAAAGAACAGGAGCAAAAATATTGTATCAGTTTAGAGCTTGGAGTTATATTTTTTCATATAAAAGAACACATTTTTATTATATAACACATAAGTTCTAATAATGGGAGAGGCAACATCATATTAAATAGATCCTGTTGCTTATGATCCTCAGAGCAGTGGTCTGATAGAAAATTTGAACAAGCACATGGAACATTTTTATCAAAACGAGGGTGATAAAGGCTGAAGGGTTATCTTACATGTCTTCAAAGAGTGTCCGCTCACACTCAACATTAGTGGGGCTAGGCTGGGCCTCCACTGGATACACCCCTCCACTTTCGTCTGGGATCTCAGGAAGAGTGGGTGGAAGAGGATACTGTTTTGCTATACATCTTTGCACTTCTGTTCAACTTTCTTTTTTCCTACCTGATGCAGTAGTTCTGGGAAGACCGCTACAAATCGGGTGCCAGAAACAGGAATGATCCTTTAGCAAGAAACTGAGACTATAAACCATTTTGCCAGAAATCCTAAGGGTCTGACGGGATGGATTGTGCCTTCATCCCATCTGAAAAAACTGGGGTCATCAGTGACTACAGCTATATTGCTTAGTGGCTGAGTTATCTCACTAGTTCTGTATCTGGGTACCCAGGCCTATATGAACAGGAAGGGACTGAAGGCAAAGCAGTGGTTAGGCTCATACTGTTGCTGGCAGTCTGGACCAGCACCATATCAGATCTGACATCCCTTCCACAGGTGGAATAGGTTGCGTTAAAATCTGTGAATAGTTGAGAGACAGAGAAACAATAAAGGTAAAAAAAATGAAAAAATGGCTTATGCAATAAGGAAAATATGATATTACATGGTTGCCTTGAGAGAGGCTCAGAGGAAGAGAATAATATTGTTTCTTAGCACAATTAGACCAAATACTGGAAAGAGTAAAGCCACAGGTTTGTCAAAACCACAAACTCCTTTGCAACCTGACAATGCAGAATGGAAACCTGCAAACCTAAGTGGCATCACAGTGGATTCCATTCTGGTCAGATGGGATGGATGAGCAGGAACAGTGGTTAACAACCAAATGGAACTCTAGTCATACGCCAGTATCTTTTGATTCTTATTTTTCAGGTTACATCTATTACATGAGATATCATTTGGGAAGAAATTTCTAGGAATTATTCTCTGCTGAGCCATCAAATCATGCAGTATGAAACTCCTGGCAGACAGATGACTGTGTAAATGTAGACCTTGGTGACCACATGCTTTAAAAGGTTCCTGTCCATAACATATAAAAAAACATAGCAGTTGCATGCCGTAGTGTGCTTTATATGAATACACTTCACATTTGATGTCTGTTTTCCTCTGGACTTCTCCTATGTGCCTTTTCACTTTACTGACTTTGCTCTGTGTCCTTTCACTGTAATAAACTATAACTGTTAATATGATGACATTGGAGTCCTGTGAGTGCTTCCAGCAAACCACCAAATCTGGAAGAGGTCTTGGCAACCCCTGACCCAAATACTTCCTCGAATTCTCCAGTATTTTGCCTATAGTAGTCACTTATTTAAAGTTCTATAGATGAATGCATCACCTAGACATAACACTATGCATACACATGTCTTCCACCACTAAAGTATATTTTGGGTGACATTCTGTCAGCAAAAGGGTGTTTTAAGTTAGTCACCAGAACAAATTGCCACAATCCAATTGACTTTTCTTATAACTAGAAACAAACAAACAAATTATTTGTGTTTTCTTTGTCAGAATACATCACAAGGAAATTGGAAAACAGATATTTAAAATAAGCTCATAAAAAAGAAGAGAGAAAGTCCTTTCTAATAATAATGTTGTGAGGTTAAGAGACAAGCCCTGTGAAAAAGCAAACAGTAAATAAAAGCAACTGTAAGACTCAAAGACAAACAAGAAACCTCTAGCCCTAAACTTAAATGGAAATAAAATATATATCCTTTGAAATAGAAAGAATAAAGGAGGAAAGAAAAATGTCAATTCCTAAAAAGAAAAAAGAAAGAAATCAATAGGCTAGATGATGAAGGTAGACTAGAAGAGAAAGGTAAGATGTAAATGTGAGGATAGAATAGAGAACACCATCAGCACTGAAGATAAGTCATATGCATAAACGTGGGAATGGCATTTGTCTGTTCAGACACATCCACTGCATTTAAATACTCTCCCCGGGACTGTGTTTATAGCCATTCATCTTTATTACGGAATCCAGTTCAGTAATCATTAGCATGGTTGAAATAGCATGAAAATACTAATTGTCTGATTTACTTAGGTACCATATCTTAGTTCCTTGGAGTATTTTAATAAAATTTGTTTTTTTATTCTCAAGTTTTTATAAGACAAATAGGGTATTATTACTTCTCATCCAGGATCACCCTTACAAACAAACCCAGAATAATGTTTGACCAAATGTCTGGGCACCTTGTGGCCCAATCAAGCTGACACACCAAATTAACCATCACAGTCAGAAGGAGTTTATGAATATAGGAACCCTCTCATGTGATACAGAGTTTAAAACTCTGGCCAAAATGGCACGAGCAGGTGATAACATGCTGCTTTTAATAGCCTGGCAAAAGCAGTAGCCTGCACTAAGTGAAATGGAAATGCCAAAGCTGCCATGGCAGATGATGAAAGAAGAGAAGTGGGCTTCCTAGAATGGAAATTATACTTCAGGCCAGAAAACCCACCTGATCACCATGTTTCATGGGCAGACCCAGAGGAGGCTCCACTTACAAAAGCAATAAGAAATGTAGGCCGGGCATGGTGGCTCACGCCTATAATCCCAGCACTTTGGGAGGCCGAGGTGGGCAGATCACCTGAGGTTGCGAGTTCTAGACCAGCCTGACCACATGGAGAAACACTATCTCTACTAAAAATACACAATTAGCCAGGTGAGGTGGCATATGCCTGTAATCCTAGCTACTCGGGAGGCTGAGGCAGGAGAATTGCTTGAATCCAGGAGGTGGAGGTTGCGGTGAGCCGAGATCGCGCCATTGCACTCCAGCCTAGGCAACAACAGTGAGACTCTGTCTCAAAAAAAAAAAAAAAAAAGCAGAAATGTGCAGATGAGAGGGGCACCAGTGGCACTGAAAAGCTCTTTGGTAGCTCTGCTTTATAGGCCAAGGCTGCTGCTATTACAGAACTTGGCTTTCTGATTAGCAATAGGGGATTATAGGATTGCCAAAGTAATAGAGGCCAGGTAGCAGCACTCAATTGTCAGAAGCAAGGCAGTGTGTTTATTGTAGTGAGCAGCAAGCTTGGATGCCCGCAAGTGGGGTCTAATCTAAGGAGAGCTATAGAATGAGTAATAAAGCATGACATTCCTAAAGGCAAGATCAATGGGCAACAAACTGAAGTGTTAGTCAATCTGAACAATCAAAAGACATCTAGTGAGGCAGGAGGATCGCTTGAGCTTGGGAGGTTGAGGCTGCAGTGAGCTGTGATCATGCCATTGCATTCCAACCTGGGTGACAGAGTGAGACCCTGTCTCAAAATAAAAAAGAAAAGAAAAGAAAGAAATCTCGGATGATTAGGAAGCTGACCACGAGACAGCTTCAAGTGACTGTGTGTTCAGACTGCCCATCACGCTCAGAATTCTATCAGACTCACCAAGACACAAGGTCAAACGAGCCCAACAGCAATCCATTATAAGATGGAATTGGTATATCCAGAGTCGGGTACGAGTAGGGCAAATGGCAAAAGTAAGCTGTACAAACAGATGGCCAGTTCTCTTGTCATCCATCATAACTGAGATTCCGCACCTCTTGTCCTGGGGCTTCCTTAAAAATCAGTTGAAAGAGTAGAAAGTCTAAGCTTGAGACGTGGATTAGTTGGGTCAGCACATGGATCCAAACTGAAAACAAACAACAACTGCATTTTAGCCTCATTCAGGGATGACGCTGAAGTCAGTCGTGAGCGGGAATCCTAATGTGCAGAGCTTTGGGCAGTGCAACCAATCATTGAATGTGTGGGAAAAGAGAAATGGCCTGGGGATATTATAAAAATAAACACAAGGGCAATGATGAATGGCGTGGCTGCTTGATCAGGAGCCTGGAAGGAGAAAAAGCTAAAGATAGAGCACATGGAGATCTGGGAAGAGGTACGCGCATGGATCTGTAAATGAAGAAATGATATGTGAAGAACTTTGTATCACATGGTACTGAATAGGCATTAAATAACTAGTTAGACTGAATGCTTGGCTAGTTGACTTCAGACAGCTTTTGCCATTTTCCACCCTAGTGCTGCCAATTCAACAAATCTGATGGAGTTACTGCCATTCCTGAAAGCCCAACCTGCCAGTAACAAAGATAAAAAGTGAGCTCCTTAAAGAGTCCAATCAGCTCGGTGGCAGTCAATTAAATTCATTGGATGCCTTTAACGCTAGAAAATGAAGTGATTCATTTTTAACTAGAACTAACACAAACTTGACATGAGTTTGCTTTTACTCCCTGTAGTACCTCAGTCAACACCACCATAATGGACTTGCAGCATGTTTGATCCATTAGCTCAGGATACTGAAAAATATCATGTGGGATCAGGGGACCTATTTTACAGAAAAGAGGGTGTGCTAGCGCACACAAGATCATATAATTCATCAAGTTTATCACACACTTCACTACCTGGAAGCTTATCCTATAACAACCTGTTGAAGGCTTGGCTTAAGTGCTGATTTGGAGATGATACCCTGCAAAGGTGAGGCTCCATCATTTAAATCAACCCTGGCAGGATTGGCATTTTGAGCTAGGTAAATCTTTGTGGTGCTGTCCTTTGTGTTGTGAAATGTTTAGCAACATCCCTGGCTCTATCCACTAGATGCCCATAGCAAACCTCCTCCCCAACCTGTGGCACACAAAATGTATCCAGACATTGCCATATATCCCTTAAGAAGACAAAAACACCGTCCGCTGAGAACCACTGCTCTAAATCAACAATTGTAGCATGACCCTAATAGCAAAATACAACTACTCTCAGTGACCGGCTCAGGGAATTTGTGCATCCTATGCCTGCGACTCTGAGATCTGTGTGTTTAACAGTTTTGGCTGCCAGAGAAGGAATATATATCCACAAGAGAGCAGAGTAAAAATCCCATTCAATTTTAAGCTATGGCTGTCATCTTGTCACCCCCCAGGTGCCAAAAGAAAAGAAGGCAAATAAAGGAATCACCATCATTTTGACAGGGATAATTGACTCTGATGGTCAGGAGCGGGTAAGGCCTCTGTTACATAATAGGGACAGGGAAGCATTTGTTTTGAAATAAGGTGACTACTTGTGTGTTTGTTTCCTGGTATTCCACTACCCAATTTTAATGGTAAATGCGACTCAGACCCATGAAAAAAGAGGACTTGAGTCAACTTCCTGTTCCCCAGGTAAGCCACCTAGACTGCAGAGGTCCTGATGATTCTAGACTAGATAGTAGGAAAAGAAAATGATACATATCAGTGACAATGAAAAGGACTAATTAATCACATTAACTCCCCTCTTGTTACTTCAAGAAAGAGGTCCACCAAAATCTTCCAGGAGCATTACAGAACTTTTAGCAAAAAAAAAAAAAAAAAAAAATTGATCCAAGCAGTACAAGCTATGGACTGCGGTGGGTATTGTGGAGTCCTCTTCATTGTGGCATCCAAGCATTCCTTTCTCAGCTGCTGAAAGTGTCGGCAGCAGACAGCCCTCAGCTGAGTCCCTCTTCAGGGATTGCCTGCAGCTGAAGACAGCTGCCCATCCCAAGTCCTTTCCCACGTCCAATATCTAACAGACGTGGTTTCCCACATAACCCAAACTGCATAGATTCATATAGTTAATATTCATATTATTATTATTCATGTGGTTGACAACGAGACTTGATCTAGTCGCTGTCCCTTAACAACACGTCACAATGTTTAAGCTCTTTGTCTTTGCTCAGCATCCTCCCTTACAATCCTTGAACATCTAACCTAAAACCCTTTCTTCCTCCTAACCTCCTGCTATGGACTGAATTGTGCCCTCCTAAAATTTGTACATTGAAACCCTAACTCCCAATGCAATGATATTTGGAGATAGGGATTTTGGGAGATAATTAGGTTTAAATTTGGTCCTGAGGGCAGGACCCTCATGATGGCACTAGTAACCTCATGAGGAGAGAAAGAGACACTGCCAGAGGTTTCTCTGCCGGTGAGGACACAGCAAAAAAGCAGGTTCCTGTAAGCCGTGAAAAGATACCTCTCCAGAACCTGACCATGCTGATGTCCTTGATCTTGGACTTCCAGCCTCCAAAACTACAAGAAAATAAATGTCTGTTATTTAAGCCACTGGTCTATGGTATTTTGTATGGCTGCCTGAACTGACAAATATACCTACAAAGAACAATAATATTAATAGATTTGGAAGGATTCATTTGTTAAATGCTCCAGGCCCGTGGGGTTTGGAAACAAATATTTTTTTCTAATTCTATCAATTTTTTCCATGATTATTGTCCTGTTTAGGTTTCCCATTTTCACAATTTGGTAATTTCTATTTTCCCAAGAAATTATCCATTCCAGGATCCCAAATGTATTTTAATAGAGTCACATAATTTTTTAAAATTTTCTTTTTGATTTACTATTTTCTGTTTTCTGTGGTTTCTTTACTAAGCTAGCAAATGAAGTCTCTAGTTTATTGGCTTTTCCCCTTAAAGAATCTTTTCATGAATCAACTTTTTTATATTGTTTCCTCACTTTTTAAAAGTATTTTCTGCTTCTAGCTTATGTCCTTCCTTCTGTTTCATTTGGCTTAATTTGTTGTTCCTTTTCTAATTTCTCATGTAGAATATATAGAATGTAATTTACTTATTTTATCATTCTTTTTTGTTTAGCAAGATGAATATTAAAAGCTTTGTGCTTTTCTCTAATCAAAGATTTATCCACATGCCATAGGTCTTTAAAGTTGTATTTTTAGTAGGATTTTCTTAGTTTGTGTTTTTAATTTACTCTTTGATCCAAATGTAATTAAATAGGGCAGATTTTATAAATTACAAAATATTTAGAATTTTTTGTTACTTCTATGTATGTTGCTATTTGGTGACAGATAAGGAATGATCTTTTCAATCTGATTTTTCTTGTGATAAAATGTTTGGTTGATAAAAACAATCTTATCCCATTCATCACTGTTGTTACAGCAAGGTTGGCTTAATTGGGCCTTTTATTTTTTCTTGCAGTTTCCCATAATTTTTATTATCTGCTCTCTGGTATATATCTTCTTTTTTCTCTTACTCTTTCCACCCCAAATTTAGAAAGCATATGGTCTGTTATTAGATTTTATCTTCATGCTTCTATTTCTTTTCACCATTTCTTTAAAAGTAGACAGGAATTAATTCTTTCACTTTTTTAAAAGTAAAAAAAATATCATAATGAGACTTTAGCTTGGTCCATTATAATTATACAAATGTTATATTTTATGTATGCATTTCTTTCAATATTTATAACATTTAAATTTTGCTGCATAACAATAATTCCAAACATAATCTTAGTTCTACATTTAAATAGGTTCAATCCTAGTTTTTTGATTGAACAGCTCCTCCATTGCTATGTTCTTTGTTTTGATGATTCTTGGTTGATGTGATTTTACTTACAAGTAGTAGTTTCAAAGGCATTTTATGTATATTTTAGTCCATGGGTTCTTGTATATTTGAAAATCTCTGTTACTTTTATAAACAGATGATATCTTGACTGGGTATTCCCCTTCCAGAACCTACAGACCTTGCGTTATTGTCTTGTGGCACTGAAGGATACTGAACCAGCCTTATTCTCCTCTCATAAAGGTGACCTTTTATCATCTGTCCATATAACCACAGGATTCTCTCTTTTTCCTTTAATTTTAGAAGGTTTGCCCCCTTAAGTCTTCATGTTGATCATTCTTGATGACCCTAGTTATATAATCAGATTTTCCTTAATTTCAAGCAGGAAGATTGTGGCTTTATAATAGTTATTCATGACTTTTACTTTTTTCTGTTACAAAGCCAATATTGACATTCGCTGTGCCTTTGGAGGCATAGCTGTTCATGGATGTGAAATAGCTTCCAGGATATATTGTTAAGTGAAAAAGTACAAAATATTAAATATAGTATAACTTTTATATAAAAATCATAAATACGTCTGCTTCTTTTTGCAAATAGAAACACAGAAAATCTGAATTAGAAATTAATGAAATTAATCACCTACGGAGAAGTGGATGAGTAGAAGGGAAAAGGGATGAAGTACATACTTTTAATACTTGGAATAACTTCAATATTTCACATAGACAATACATTTAAACCAACAAGAATGGGGGGAATCCTAAAACTGAATGCACAAAGAAACAAACACATCTGAATTTTAAATGAATAGGGGAACAGAACCTACCCAAGTACTTTTTGAACACTGTAATTTGACTATATACTCTTAGCCTGAAAAAAACTGAAAACTGCAAATATATAGCAGGTTTACTTTTTTAGTGGTGTGGATATGAAAACTTTGAAACCATTTTGGGCTTATAAAGGTATCGAACAAGTGAATGAATATATGCATGTTGTTGAAAGTCCCACTTCTCACAACAGAGCAACCAAGGTGAAGTCAGAGAAGGCAGAAAGGAGCCCCACAGGCTTGCACTTGAGGTATCAATGTAAACTCACGATTCCTGATATATGCATGCATGTGCACACACACTTTTTTTTTCCTAGCTCCCTCTACTAACGGGAGCCAGTAAGCAAACCTAGGCCCCAAATTTATGTTTTAAATATTATTTCCCAGTAAAAGGAAGATGTCAAATGTGAAGTGGTACATGCCAAATGAAAAGAGTTCAGTGATATTCCCTCTTTTACCAACTGAGACTCTTGTAGACTGAGATCTTTTCTAACCCTCCCAGCCTATCTCTCTGATGTTATCAGCAGATGACATACTAGAGAGGAGTCTCCTGTACCACACTCCTCACCGTGGTGTTCACTGGGCTACTCTCCCAGGGTAAAATTCTCTATTCTAAATTGTTCCCTCCTTTCTTCCTCCTGCTAATTTGTTTTGGTTTTTGTTTCATTTTCTTTTTTGCATTCAGAGTTGTGGTCCCTAAACTAGTGTAAGTAAAAGGCTCAAGATAGATAAAAGAGAAAAGATAACAAAGATTAAAGAAAAGATAACAAAGATTAAAAAAAACTCTAGGTATTTCAAACAACAACTCTGCTGCTGTTGGCCTCTGTGTTGCTGTTGTTGTTGTCGGTAAGAACTTGGCATTTCTGAGCCCAGGTGAGTCAGTGGTTAGGCTTTTGAAAAGTTTACCAAATATACTTTTAAATATGGTTCCAACCATTCTAATTGCCAGGATTGTGGAAAGAGGCTGAAATTTCCAGTTTGGGTGGAATTATGAGTTTCAGTCTTTATCTGGGTGGTTCAGCAGAAAATTAAAAGTCTGTGTAAGGGACTATTAGCTGCATGCGGTTTGAAACTGAAAGTTGCTTTAATCCTTTTTAAGTAAGCCATTAATCTTCATTTATTATTTCTTCATTGTATTCTCTGCACACTCTTAAAACTTTGAGGTGTTTAGTCTGGTTTGCCAGCTTTCCTGGCTTTGCTAATGCTCCCCATAAATTACCTAAGATGCTCTCAATGTTTAGGTAGATTCATTTTTTCTCCTAGAAAAATGCAAAGTAGAGAACTATGTTCTCCTACTTTCCAAATATGATTTGCTCAGCCATGTACTTCTCAATATCCTAGGGAAAGCTCAAACACTTCCTCTCACCCTAGGGCAAATAACAACCATTTCTATCCCTTCTTCACTTTGCACTATTTTCCCAGGCCTTGAGTAAGTCTGCTAGAGTTGAATTATTCTCAAGGCAACAGGAGAAAGCTGCTGAAAGGCAGCTGCCGTCACTCTCTTGATCCTCTAATCTCATAATTTCTTCATGGCCTTCTGCACACCGGGGGTCACTGAACAGCCTTCCACACCTGCAGGTGTTATTTTTGCAACTCTTCCCCAGGGTCTTCAAACCAGAGTTGGGTCTTTTCTTGGCTTCCTGCTGCTAAAAGCCAAACAAAGAGAACGGAGAGGACATCATTTATAAAAGCCTCTTTTGAGAGTGGCAGGATGGGAGTAAGACATTTATCTCTGGAGGAAAACACTCTCTCAAAGCACATACCTTGGCCTCCAACATGGACAGGTTTATAAGTAAACATGGTTTAACTATAGCCTTCAGCCAACCCTGCTCCAGCCAGACTTGTACTTCCCATTTCTACATTGTGAGCATAGATTCCAGCTCTACGGCCAAGTGAGAAGGGAGGGCTGGGCTCACAGCCATTTGAATCAATGGAGAAGGAGAACATGAGGAAAGAGGTAGCAATCAGTGGAAAAAGAGAGCCTAAAACTTCCTCTCAGCACGTGTTCCCTTTGGCCATCCAGATGCCTGATCAATTCCTCCACCTCCCTTACCGTAATTCCTTCCTTGACATCCATATGGCTGCTATCACAGGCAATGGAGAAAGCAGCACAAAATATAAACTATGTTTATATGTCTGATCAGTGCTTATCTTTTCCATGTTGTCAAAATAGTAACAGTGACCTTCATGACATCAGACCTCCCAGGGTCTGATGAAAGCCTTGCAATTACCACAAACATCTCTCAGAATAGATTTAAAGAAACTTCAGATGTGTTCTTTGATCCCCGCAGGATATTGCTCCCAGTTAATACACTGGAGTGTCATCATAACATCAAATTTCAAAAGCATCCCAGATACTAAATGGGTCTTGCATTGTAACCCCAAATTTATCATTTTGTTTTTGGTGTTACTTGTAGGACCAAGTCCTCAATGAATTTCTCCAAAACTCCTGAGTGATTCTTTTTCCCCACTACCACCACAGTAACTTTTATACATCTATTCACAGTAACTTTCATACATCTCCTCCCACTGGTAACACTAGAAAAGCTGGCAGGCTATTGCTCAAAATGCAAAACAGCTTTTTGAATATCTACAACCATAGTGGTAAAATAATGGTATAAATACATATTATTTTAAATATCACCTCATATCCCTATAATGATTAAAAAAATCAAAAATTTTAAATATGCATGTATATCATCACAAACACAAAAATTAGTCCTACTTTATACAAAAAAAAAGCTAAAAATATCTGTCAGTGTATTCATGATTTTAAACTCAACAGAAAGAAAGAATGCTAACAACAAATTCTCCAGCTCAAAAGCAGAGTGCACTGCAGCAAGTCTGGTTATGAGAATAAAATATTCCTTGGCCTAGAATGTCCTTCCATCAGTTCACCAACAACCTGCAAAAACTCTTCATTCTTCAACTTTGCTGAAACAATGCCAGCTCGGTCAAGTTTTGACAACTCCTATTGTCCTGCCAGGCTCAATTACATCATTCTCTCTCCTGTGTGTTTTCATTTCTATTTTAGATAGCACATATGACATTGCTATGTAAATATTTGTTCCTTCAACTAAATTATAAAGTTTTTATAATGAGCAAGTAGCATATAGTAAATGTTCCATAATTGTTTGATGGATTGCGTAATGCCTTAAATCAAAAACACAGCCTTACTTAAAACAGGAAAAGTTTATGCGACTATTCGACTCATGTTAGGAAGCTGAGTAGTTAGAGAAACAAAATCAATACAGTTTGTGGCTGCCCTCCACAGCCAATATTTGATATGCAAAACAACTCTAATGCATTTTATTTGAGAGAGAACTCAATATTGATGGCAGGGCCCCAGCTACATAATTTTCAGTGCCCAGTTTGAAATTAAAATGTAGGGATCCTTCTTCAAAAAACAGAAAAAAAAAAAAAAAGTCCCATTAAAGGTCCTAAATGGCCGGGCACAGTGGTTCATGCCTGTAATCCCAGCTCTTTGGGAGGCCAAGACAGGAGGATCACTTGAGCCCAGGAAATCAAGGCTGCAGTGTGCTATGATCACCCCACCACACTCTAGCCTGCGTGACCAAGTCAGATCCTGACTCTTAAAAGAAAAAAAAAAAAAACTAAAATATAAATATTTTCTTTCTTCAGCAGTCTGTCTCTATTTGTCATGGTATTTTGCTATTTAATGTCATTCAAGGTAAATAAAAATTAAAATATTTAATTATTAGCATGAATTTCACCATTTATCTTTATAGTGAACATGCCAGTTTTAAATGAACATATAAGACTATTTATCTCATGTGCAGAATCACCAAAATTATAATACATGATTCATGTTTTGTAATTTCCACATGTATATATATTTCATTTGTACCAGAACAGTAGAAACAATGAACAAAACTAGCTCATCTGTATTTATTGCACTTTGATATGAACAGATTCTACCAACATGCTTTATCTTCAGCTTTTGAGTAAATAATGAAGAATTTAAAGGAAAGCACGTAACTATGAGTTGCCCTATGTTTCCTTTTCTCTCCTATGGCATTATTTTCAGCATAAGCGGTTGGCTACTGCAAGAAAATAACACAATTAGGAAAGAATATGGTAAGAATTCCTTGGTTGTTCCTTTTTCTTAGAATGCTATTACCCTCTTTCTACATGTGAAGCATGTTCTGCTTCAAATGGAAAGTGTGGCCTCTTGGGAGTCTCCATGGACCCACTTGTGGAGTCTTATGTGTAACGTGCTTACCTTGCCCTCACTTTAAGTCTCACTTCACTTCCATACACTGAGGGTCCACTGGGATTTTGTACAAAGCATGGTGTGTGCATTATCTGTGAATGGAGTGCCATGGAATGGCATAGACACATATTGCATGTAACTCCTCTGCTCATGCACATGCTCCATTGTCCTGCTGTGCTTCACTTATAAAACACAAATTCAAAAATAAAATTGAGGTTGGGCGCCGTGGCTTATGCATGTAATTCCAGCACTTTGGGAAGCCGAGGCAGGTAGATCACCTGAGTTCAGGAGTTCGACACCAGCCTGGCCAACATGGTGAAGCCTCATCTCTATAAAAATACAAAAATTAGCCATGTGTGGTGGCGAGCGCCTGTAATCCCAGCTACTTGGGAGGCTGAGGCAGGAGAATCACTTAAACCCAGGAGGTGGAGGTTGCAGTGAGCCGAGATCATGCCATTGTACTCCAGCCTGGGTAACAAGAATGAAACTCTATCTCCAAAAGAAAAAAAAAAAAAAAAAGATAAAAGTGTTAATTTCAGGATGGTGACAGGAGAGCATTAAACCAAGCATGGGCTCTTCTGAGCTGCACACCCATGGAACTGGACCTGATGGATTAGTTTGTGTACTGCACAATATGAGTTACATAACTCGAAGGTGAAATCCTCTGAACCATCCCATTACCAATCGACAGAACCAGGGTGATTTCCCAGGATTCTGTTAAAACAGACCTTTAACCTATCGCCTCGTATTCAGTTTCAGGTGAAAACATTATCCACTCACACTGGACTTTTTGCAGGTAGCCGCAACTAGAAGTATTTGGGTTGTGCTGAGTGTATTCCTATTTCCAAAGTTCTCTCTGCCTTTAACAGCTTGCCTTGCTTTCCAAGCAGAACATTCCACAGCAAAGTGCAGTATTAAGGAGTGCACCCCACATGAAGTCCATGCTGGGTTTCTGCCGCCTAAGCCCTGTTGAATTCTCTTCATGAGCAGGAGCTTGCAAGCCCCAAGTTGTTAAGCACAGTTATGGAAGAAATCTGGAGGTGAAAACCTTGTCAATCACCGACAATGGGGCTTGCTCAGCTGAAAATAGAACTACTGCTGCTGCCAAAGAAAGATTACTGTTAGCATTTTGGAAAAGGCAGCAGAGTGACCTTTCTTCCCGAGAGCCAAAGACCCAAAGTGTCTGACAGCTTTGCTATTAGATTTTTTTTTTCTTCTTGTTCTTTCTCTCCACACCTGGGATTCAAGAGGCATTAAAGCACTTTAAGCCAAAGGAGCTATCATCTCCGTGGAGCTTTTCACATTAGGCTCTACCACTTAGCAATTAATTAGATTATGACTGATTATTATTTACTTTTCCTGTCACTTCATTCTACCAATAGAAGCGTACACCATCCTCCCAGAGTATTTCTGTTTATTTATACAATCATCTTCACTTTTGGTGAATGTTAGATTTCAATGAAACATGATGAATAGCTGTGATACCTGTAACCAGCATTGATGTCAGTGAAAAGAAAGGCAAAATAACTAAAGAATTATTTTTTGCTTCCTGCAGAGATTACCCCAGTATCAGGGGCTGACATTTTGTCAGTTTCATTGAGGTATAAGTTATATATAATAAAGCTCACCAATTTAAAACACATAACTTGATGAGTTTTGACATGTGTATACCACCACTACCACAAGCATGATACACAACATTCCTTTCACTCTACGCCCCTTTGTAGTAAATTTCCTCCCTTCACAACTTGGCCTCAGCAACAACTCCTGTGATTGCTATCAGTATAGTTTTGTTCTCTTAAGAAATTCCTATTGATGGAATCATACATTATCTATTCCTTTATAATTGGCCACTTTCACCTGACACAATACTTTAGAGCTTCATTCATGCTGTTACATGTTAATTCATTTTTATTAATGAATTGTATCTATTGTATGTTTAAACCACAATTTGTTCATCCATTGGCCGACTGATAGAAGTTTCATTTGTTCCCAGTTTGAAACTATTATGAATAAAGTTGCTATGAACACTTTTATGCTCATTTTCTGAAGGAACGTATGTGTTTCTCATAGGTAGAAATCTAGGAGTGGAATTGCTAGGTCATATGGTAAGTGTATGTTTAACTTTATAAGAAACTGCTGGCTGGGTGCAGTGGCTCATGCCTGTAATCCCAGCACTTTGGGAGGCCGAGGAGGGTGGATCACCTGAGGTCAGGAGTTCAAGACCAGCCTGACCAACATGGTGAAAACCCGTCTCTACTAAAAATACAAAAATTAGTTGGGCGTGGTGGTGTGCACCTGTAAACCCAGCTACTCAGGAGGCTGAGGCAGGAGAATTGAGTTGCTTGAACCCAGGAGGCGGAGGTTGCAGTAAGCCAAGATCACGCTACTGCACTCCAGCCTGGGTGACAGAATGAGACTCCATCTCAAAAACAACAAAAACAAACAAACAAACAAAAAAAAAAACTGCTAAACTATTTTCCAAACAGTTGTATCACTTTCCATTCTCATCAGCAGTGTACGAGACCATTCCACCTCCTCACCAACTCTTGGTGTTGTCCGTCTTTTGGATTATAGCCATTCTAGCAGGTAACAGAGGTATCTCATTGTGGCTTTTCTTTCCAACTTTTATTTTAGGTTCAAGGGGTACATATGTAGGTTTGTTACAGGAGCAAATTGCATGCTGTGGAGATTTGGTGTATAGGTAATTTTGTCACCCAGGTAATCAGGTGACAATTTCTCACCTATTGGGTAATAGCACCCAATAGGCAGTGTTTCAATCCTCACTAACCTCCCACCCTGCACCCTCAAATAGGCCCCAGTGTCTATTGCTCCCTTCTTTGTGTCCATGTGTATTCAATGCTTAGCTCCAATTTATGAGTGAGAACATGCGGTACTTGGTTTTCATTTGGTTTTCTGATCGCCCGTTGATTCGCTTAGGATTAGGCCTCCAGTTCCATCCATGTTGCTGCAAAGGCCACAATCTCATTTTTTATAGTTATATAGTATTACATGATGTATATGTACCACATTTTCTTTATCCAGTGCACTGTTGATGGGCAACTAAGTTGGCTTTATATCTTTGCCATTGTGAATAGTGCTGCAACAAATATATGCATGCATCACGTTTTCTTACTGACTAATGATGTTGAATATTCTTTTATGTGTGTATTGGCCATCTGTGAAATGTCTGTACAAATATTTGGCCCATTGGTTTTTCAGCAGACTTTCTTATTATAGAGTTACAAGAGTTCTTTATATACTCTGTACGTAAGTACTTATCAGGTATATTTTGCAAATATTTTCTCTCAATAAGTGTCTTGACATTTTGTTTCTAGAGGAGTCTTTTGAAGAATAAAAGTTTATCATTTTAATGAAGCTTAATTCCTCATTTTTTTCTTTTATACTGTGTTCAATTTAAGAAATCTTTGACCAACGCAAAGTCATAAATATTTTCTCCTATTTTTTTCTAGAAGTTTTATACTTTTAGCTCCCACATTTAGGTCCTTAATTTTGAGTTATAGTTTTGCATAGTTATAGTTTTGTATATACAAAACTATATAATGTGAACTAGGGCCCATATTTTCTATTTTTTTTTTTTTTTTACATCTGAGTATCTAATTGTTACAGCACTATTTGTTAAAAAGCTTATACTTTTTCATCGAATTGCCTTTGCATCTGTCAAAAATCTTTTGACTATATATGTGTAGATCTCTATTTCCGGACTCTATTTTGGATTATAGCCATTCTAGCAGGTAACAGAGGTATCTCATTGTGGCTTTTCTTTCCAACTTTAATTTTAGGTTCAAGGGGTACATATGTAGGTTTGTTACAGGAGCAAATTGCATGCCGTGGAGATTTGGTGTACAGGTAATTTTGTCACCCAGGTAATCAGGTGACAATTTCTCACCTATTGGGTAATAGCACCCAATATGTGCCTATCCTTACACAAATAGCACACTCTCTTCATTATTGTAGCCTTATAGTGAGATTTGAAATCAGATAGTGCACATTTCCCTCTTTTTTTCTTTTTCAAAATTGTTTTGACATTTCCAATTCCTTTGCTTTTCTATACGAGTTTTGAAATAAGCATGCTGTCAATTTCTGTCATAATGATCTGCTTAAATTTTGATCGGAATTACATTTAACTTGTAGATCAATTTGAGAATTTACATCTCAATAATATTGAGTCTTCTGATTCATAAGCATGAAATGTCTCTCCATTATTAAAATCTTTTTAACTTTTTTCAGTAAAATTTTAAAGATTTCACTTTATAGATTTTGTACATATTTCATGAAATTTTTCCCTAGAAAATTCATTATTTTGCTGGTATGATTTTGCTATTTGAATTTTCTAATTATCTGTTGCTATTATATAGAAATGCAATGGTTTTTTTTTTTATGTTGACCTTGCATTTTTTTTTTTTTTTTTTTTTTTTTTTTTTTTTTTTTTTGAGACAGAGTCTGGCTCTGTCCCCCAGGCTGGAGTGCAGTGGCACCATCGGGGCTCACTGCAAGCTCCGCCTCCCGGGTTCACACCATTCTCCTGCCTCAGCCTCCCGAGTAGCTGAGACTACAGGTGCCCGCCACCACGCCCTGCTAATTTTTTTTGTATTTTTAGTAGAGACAGGGTTTCACTATGTTGGCCAGGATGGTCTCAAACTCCTGACCTCGTGATCCGCCCACCTTGGCCTCCCAAAGTGCTAGGATTACAGGCTTGAGCCACTGCGTCCAGCCGACCTTGCATTTTGTGATATTGCTGAGTTCATTTATTAGTATTAGTTATGGGGTGGTTTTTTTAAATAATTTTTAAGGTATTCTACATAGATCATGTTGCCTTAAAAAAGAGAGATTTACCTTTTCTTAGCAATTTGTACGATTTTTCAAAATCTCTATGTTATTGCACTATGAAGGACCTCAACTACAATGTTGACTATTAGTGAAGATATACCTCCTTGATTTGTTCCCAATTTAGGAAGAAAAGATTCAGTCTTTCACCATTAAGATGCTGTTAAAAATTATTTTTATAATATTGAATATTTATATCAGATTGAAAAAGCTATCTTACTATTCCCAGTTTGCTGAATTTTAATGACAAATGGGTTTTGAATATTGCCAGATGCTTTCTCATAATCTATTCAGATGATAACATGGATTTTCCTTTTTCTGTCTGTTCAAATGGTGAATTACACTGACTGCTTTTTTAAATGTTACAGCAACTTTGCATTCTTAAACATCATTTGGTAATGATATATTATACTTTTCTATACATTGTTAAATTCAATTTGCAAATATTTTGTTAAAGAGTTTTTAATCTATAATGATGAATGATATTGGTCTGTTGTTACCATTTCTGATCATATCTTGTCCGGTTTTGATATCAGAGTAAAGCTAGCCTAAACAACATAAATTGGAAAATTTTAATTTTCTGAAAGAATTTATGTAGAATTGGTATTATTTCACTTATAAAATTTTGATAGAATTCAGCAAGAATACCATCTGGGTAAAGTATTTTCTTTCTGAGGAGGTATTTGACAACGGATTAAAAATTTTGAAGAGATACAGGACAACCTAATTCCTTAGTGAACTTTGGAAATTCATGCCTTTCAAGGAATTCGTCCACATCATTCAAGTTGTCATATTTATTGTCATAAAGATGTTCATAATATTTTATTGCCATCTTCTTTATCTCTAAAGTATTTCTGATATTGGTAATTTATTTTTTACTGATCTGTATAACTAGAGGATTACTGTTATTATTTGCAAAGAACCAACTGTTAATTTCCTTAATCTTATTATTTTTTAACTTTCATTGATTACTGTTCTTATCTTTGTTTTTTCTTCCTCTATTTACTTTGGATTTTGATTTCTCTTCAGTTTTAGTTTCTTTAGGTAAACATCTAGATTCTTTAGAGAACTATCTTTATTTAAATAATAAATCAATTTTCCTCTAAACACTGCTTTAGTGACATCCCACAAATTTGAACTTACTTTGTTTATATTTTTAATAAGTTACATATTTTCTAATTTCTCTAGCAAGTCTATCTTAGATCCATGGGTTATTTAGAAGTGTGTTACTTAATTTCAAAGTATTTGGGATTCATTTCTAATTTATTTCTGTTTTTAAAAAAGAACATATTTTGAATGATTTCAATTCATGCCTTGCTTGAGACTTGTTTTGTGGCTTAGAATATTTTACATCTTGATAAATATTCCACTTGAAAAGAATATTTATTTTATTGTTTTTAAACAGAATGTTATGTAAATGCCAATTAGGTCAAGTTAATTAATAACATTGTTCAAGTGTTTTATATCTTTACAGATTTTCTTTGTACTTATTAACTGAATTACTGAGAGGTATCATTGTGCATTTGGCTATTTTTCCTTTCAAGTCTCAGTTTTTGTTTTGTGTTTTTTGAAACTCTGATATTGGATACAATGTGCAATATGTCTCTTTATTCCTAGTAATACTCTTTGCTATGAAACCTGATATAAATATAAGCAGTCTAACTTTCATTTGATTTGTATTTGTACAGTATATCTTTTACCACCTTTTCTTTTACTTTGATCCCATCTGGGTCTCCATAATTAAAATGACATGTGTTTTAGACAGCATAGAGAAGAATCTTATCTTTATGTGGCAATCTCTGCCTTTTATTTGATACATTTAAACCATTTATATATAATGTAATTATTTATATGGCTGAATTTAAGTCAACCACCTTGCCATTATTTTTTGTCCCATCTCTTCTTGGTTCTTCTGCCTTCTTTGGAATGAACTGTGTAGTTTTTGTTTCTCTATTCTATTGCTATCATTTTCTTATTAGTTATACTTCATATTTGGGTATTTTTTAAGTAGTTCTCTCAGATTTCCATAATGTCTATTTTTAAATATTGTATCGTGTAACTTTACCACAGTATACTTACATTACCCCACTTTCTTCCTTTGTGGTATTTTGGTCATACATTTTATCACTACATATGTTATAGCCTCCACATTGTCATTATTATTTCTTATTTCTGCTTTAAGCACTCAGCTGTCTTTTAATGCACCTTAAAACAATTCACATAGAAGGCTTTTACATTCACCCTCGTATCTACTATTTCAATTGCCCTTCATTCTTTTGTGTGACTCCAAATTTCCAAATAGTATCATTTTCCTTCTGTCTGAAAAACTTCCTTCAATATGTTTTTACTGTATCTAATTGCTAGTAGTAGAGCTTTTCAACTATCAGTCTGAAAAAGTCCTTATTTTGTTTCATTTTTGAAAACTATCTTTTCTGGGCATAGAAATCTCAGTCTACATTTTTTCTTTTAGTACGTTACATTGCTCCTTATCTTCTTGCTTGTTTGGTTACTCAAAGGAAGTCTGACTTCAGTGCTATCAAAATTTAGCATCTGTATGTAACATGCTTTTTCTCTCTGGCTGCTTTTTAAATTTTCTCTTTATCATTGGTTAACAGAAATTTGATGTACCTTGTCTTGATTCATTTATTGTTTCAGTGAACTGTGAATACATAAACAAATTTGGAAAACATTTTGACCATTATCTTTTCAGATATTTTTTCTGTTCCCTATTTTCTCTCTACATTTTGTCATAATCCAATTAAACATATGTTAGGACCCTTTATATTGTTCCACAACTTACTAATACTTATGTTATTTTCCAGTTCAATTTTTTTTTTCTATGTTTCACTTTGATGTTTCTCTTGCTGTTTTCAAGTTAATACTCTTTTCTTCTGCAATGTGTAATCTTATGTTAATCCCATTTAATGTATTTATTTTTAATTCTGGATCTTGAATTTTTATCTCTAGAAGTTTCATTTGGGCCTTTTATATATTTTCCTTTTCTCTCCTCATCGTTATAAACTGGTCATCTGTGTTTGAAATATAAATTACATTTATAATCTTTTTAAGTTCTTATCTGCTAATTCTATCATCTCTGTTAATTCGAAGACATTTTCTTCTGGTTACAGCATGTATAATACATAATAATACCATAATACTATATATTACATGGTATATATACTATAATGTATAATATATAATAGTATTATTTTTCAACTTTGAATGTCTTGAAATCTTTAATTGAATGGTTAGCATTGTGAATTTTATGTTGATTGGTATTGAATTTTGTTGTATTTATTTACATATTGTTGGTCTCTGTTCTGGGAATTAGTTAAGCTACCTGAAATCAGTATGATTATTTTTACGCTTTCTTCTAAGCTTCTTTAAAGTGAGTCTAAAAAAGCTTTTAGTTCAGGGCTAATTTGACACAACTACTGACAAAATACCCTATACTGAGGACTCCATACAATGAACTCTCTGCTGTAAGGTTTTTCTACTCTTGAAATAGAAACTTCCCTAACTCTGTGTGAGCTTTATCTTTCTTTGTCCCACCAACTTTTTTCTAGTTTTCGTATTTTTTTTCTTCCCCTAAACGAGAATAGTTTTCTCGCATGCATGCACAGGTCAGTACTCAGCCAAAGACTCAACGGAACCGTTCTGCATATTTCCAAGGCTATTTTGCTATGCATCTATTTTATGGCCCTCAAATTCTAGCCACATTGTCCTCTGCAAAATCTCAACTCTGACCTTTCACCTCAGCAAAGCTGATGGCTTCTGTTGCAGTTCTGCTTTCTAACAGAACTAAAAACTCTCTTCAGGCAGTCAAGTGGGGCAATCATAGAGCTCACCTAATCTGTTTTCTTTCTCTCCATTATCACCAATCTGTGCTGCTTTTTTCTAAACTAAGTAAATTGTTGTGTTATTTGTCCTGTTTTCTTTTGGTTTAAGGTGGGATGGTAAATATGACACCTTACTTTTTCATGCCAGAAGTAAAAGTCTCAGTATTTCTATTTTTAATACAGTGAAAATTATAGCAGCAACATCTGATAATAACTAGCCAGAAAACGATACATCTGCACTCAGGTATACTTAATAGACACTCAAGAGTATTAACTCAATATTCAGTTCATACTGTTTTGTGTATAATTTGATACGAATTTCTGAAGTAGTAGGTCCCTGAAAAAAAAAAAAAGAAAGAAAAATAATTTGATACAAATACACAGGATTGATATATCTGAGGCCAAAGTTGGCTACCAAAATGAGGAAAAATTGAAATTTCCTTTAATAGCTCTGTTGCTTTCTTTGGTAATATTATGATGCCAAACTAAATTACCAGTTGTAACAATTTTGTTAAAATCAACATGTTATTCAAGGTGTCACCTCTAATTTTAATTACTATTTCCTTTTAATACATTTATTAAGTATCACCTATGTGCAAAGCAGTATGTTAACTACTAGGAGAGCACAGAGGAATAAATTAAACATCATCTCTCTCAGAAGAAACTTAGGGTATAATATAATTCTAATATAAATCAGAATAAAATAAGTCCTATGACAGAAATAGATGGAAATTGCTATGAGCATACAGAGAAAGAAATGATTACTCTAACTTGAAGAAAAAACAGCTAATATTTACCTCATGTTTTCTGTGGTTAGAAATTTGTAGTGCCTCATGTGTATTATTATATTTAATCCTCAAATATACTCTATAAGGTAGATGCCTTTAATATCTCCTTTTCACCATAAGGACACTGAGACTGGAGAGAGTAAATTTCCCAGAGTCACAGAGTCAATAAATGGTACATTCAGAGTTTGAACTCAGATAACCTGATTCTAAAGTCCATTTTCTTAACCACTAATTATAATAGAAATATCCCACAAATATTAAAATTGAACTGAGCCTTGAAGGATGAGTTTGGTTTGTGCAGGTGGGAAGGAAAATATTTCAAGCTTAGGAAACAGCATGGGCAAATAAAAATACTGATGTACTAAACGTGTGGAATTACATGACTAAAGTTCAAGGAACAGAAATATTTGGGGAGTGTTGTTGGAAAGATACATATCGTGATGACCCTCAAATACCACACAAAACAGAATGAATCATCTTGGCAGTTTGTAATTATGCATTTACTTAGGTGTTAGTTTCTGTGCTAAAACTAATAACTTTATAACCTTTGAAAATTTCAAACCACAGCCTGATATTTAAACAGAAAAAGTAACATGTTATACAGGAAATGTAGTATGTTGCTCGCTCAGGATGTGCTAGAGTGGAAAACTAAAGATCTTGACATTTTTTAGCTTCAGGCAACTTCGATAAATGTACAACAAAAGATACAGAAATAATAAAGCTAATTTAATCTACTTAAAAAGAGAGAATGTTTAGAAAGCAGAAAAATTATAAACAAATGAAACTCTTGCTAAGCCAGTTAAAAAATAAACCATAAATGATTCATTATATTGGCAATTGGGTGGCATTTTTTACTTTAAGTAAGTGTGTAGTTTTTACTCTGTGATTTGAATTTTTTTTCCTTGTCTTCCAGTTTTGAAAGCATATTGCCTCATGTTTGCTTACTGTTGTACAAAAAGTAGATACAAACAATTTTGAGACTGAAGTAAGACAAAAAGAATTTTATTTCAGGTGACTTTCGTTTTTCCCATGAAGACCACTCTTAATGATAGTAATTTTTGCATTTGAATGGTACTTCACAAGTTAGATATAAAAAGTGCTTATTTCTTATTTAATTCTTAGAAAGAATGTATAAATCCCCATTTATATGTCAAAAGAGGTTGAGGTGACTTGCTTTATTGTTCTAAGCTGGCAAATAGACAAATAGTAAGGATGGAACATAAATATAGAAATTCTGACTTCATATTCTGCTCTCTCTCTATCATATCATAATCTTTCTTCGCAGCATCCCCAACAAAAGATAATGCAGGAATTTCTAAAATAAAACTTTTGAGATAACAAAATCTGGCCAAGACAGAGAAAAGAGAGTTCTAATTTCTGCCAGTTGGCGTGTAACAAGGAGACAGTCAAGCATGTAGTCTGGAAGACATTTCAGAGAATGCCATTTGGATGCATGACATAAACATCACCAAAAGCAACTGACATAATCATTGGGACCATGAGAGTACTAATGGATAAGTTCTTCTTAAACATACTACATAAAGATGATGTAAAAAGTTAATGTAGTCCCAAGGCTGTGATTGAATTCTGCCATCTAAGCAACATATTATTTATTTATCAGAAAACATTATTTATATCCATTATGGGCAAATCCTGGAATGGATACTATTAAAAAAAAGAAAAGAAAAAATATTCCCTTTCTACAAGAAAATTACAAACTAGTAGAGAAGCTACAATATGTACACAAGGAATTGCCATGCCAGATGATATGTTATCCATATAATAGGAATGTCACAAGATAAACACAAAGGAAGAACTAAGCTCTTCTGACTGACATAATTAGGCAAGGAATAATGAAACTAGCCAGCCCTTTGCTTTACCTTGAGGTATGGAAACAATTCTATGAGAGAAATGGCAGGATTATGTACAGGGTATGTGCTTGAACAAAGATAAAATGTGGTTCTGGGAGAGCATGGTGGTCCCCTTCAGCTGAAAAACCAGAAATCAGAGTTCAAGGCTGCTAAAGTATCTGGACCTTCTAGGGATAAACACTAGAGATAAGATAAATACAGAGGCAGGCTTTATATGTCTGTGAGTGCTTGGGCTAACGTGGATGCTGCATATTCGCAAAGACCGACTCAGTGAAGCCTAAAAAAATGTTCCTATGGGATTGAGAAAATAGTAGGAATACTAGCGGTCACACTGTGCTGGATGATAGCAGAATTCTCACACGAGTATAAAGATACAATAACCACTTGATTTAGGGAGAAGGGCCATGATCTCAATAAAATCTACTCTAGAACCACCTTAATAAAACCTAAACCTCAGTATAATAAGATAGAGCTACCAGTATATTAACTGATTTCCAGAACATTATTTAGCAATCTTTGAAAGATGTGAGAGCTCATAATTCATACTTTTACAAGCATCATCTACAACATCCAGTAAACAATCAAAACTTATGAGACATGAAAAAAATGTAAAAATGTAACCCCCATAATCAAGAAAAAAAGCATCTAATAGACACAAATTTTGAGGTGAACCAAAAGTTAGAAAGACAAAAATTTAAAAACAATTGTTATATTCAATGGCATAAAAGAAAAGATGAACATAACAAGGAAACAGAAAATCTCAGTATAAAAATGTAAATTATTCAAAATTGAAATTATAGACGTGAAAAGAACCATATTCGAAATATAATTATTGATGTGCTAAACAGCTATTGGAGATAAGAGATTCAGCTTAACTAAAGAGAGCATCATAGAAATTGTTCAATCAGACAATATGATGAAAGAAAAACTATAGAGCATTAGTAAATTGTGGGACACTTAAAAATCACACAATGTGTGTTTAATTGGAGCTCCAGAAAGAGAAGAGAAACAATAATGGGGAGAAGTTTTTGAGAAATAATTGTTAAAATTTCCAACATTTGGTGAAGAGACATTAACTTATGATCTAAAAAGTTCTTCAAACTCTAATTGAGTTAAATACAAAGAAAACCACACCTAGCACATTGTATCAGGGCTCCACACAATCACCTTTATGCTCGATGTTTTCCTAGAAAAACTCACAGGACTCAAAAACGCTATTATGGTTTATGACAGAGAAAGAAACATATTGAAATCGGCAAAGGTGGCTGGGACTGGTGGCTCACGCCTGTAATCCCAGCACTTTGAGAGGCCGAGGCAGGCAGATTACGAGGTCAGGAGTTCAAGACCAGCCTGACCAACATGGTGAAACCCTGTATCTACTAAAAATACAAAAAATTACCCAGGTCCACACCCTAGCTGAGGCAGGAGAATCGCTTGAACCCAGAAGACAGAGGTTGCAGTGAGCAGAGATTGAGCCATTGCACTCCAGCCTGGGCAACAGAGCAAGACTCCGTCTCAAAAAAGAAAAGAAAAGAAAAAAAATCAGCAAAGGGAAAACGCATATGGGCAAAGTGTAAGAGAAACCAAGCACAAGCTTCCATGTGTCCTCTCCCAATGGCACCACACAAACACATACTCTTCTTCTAGCAATGATATATGACAACACATGCAAAGTGTTGTCAACCAGGGAAGCCCCCTGAGCCTTGGTGTCTAGCATTTTTGAGGGGTCAGTCATGTGTGAATGTAACACCTGCATGGCTGACTTCAGTTATTCAGTCTAGGCCCCAGATCAAAAATAGGCCTTCATCATCAATCATGTTGTTAGCATAAATTATTAGATTAAACTGTATCTCATGGCCCAAGGCCTCAGGCAGAGGAAACATTCTTATAAGGCAGAATATTCCAAGGGCTCAGAGCTCATCTCTCAGAAGACACCCAAAGGTCAATCCTGAAAACAGGCCTTTCTTGGGAATGTGAAGGATTTGAGCAACTCGGGCCTGATGAGTTAACCCTTTTCTACAGAGTCCAATCCCCTGCTCTTTGGTCTATGCTCTCTTACAGTCAAACGATCCAATTTTTTGTATCATTTATATTTAGCAATACATTTATTTTTAATAAGAGACAGTAATAATATTAGCATGAATATGTGTATTGTTGGAGGAGCCAGTGTAGGTAGAAATTGACATAAAACCATAAATAATTTATCCTGTAAGGCCATTTCATACATGTTCTAATTTTTGTACTCATTTGGTTATCTGCTTCCCCTTAATCTACTATTGTGTCTTGTGATAAACCTGTAAATAAAAACTCATAGAAAAAAGCTGACAGCTGAATTCAATTCTTCCTCAGACCACTCAGTTTCTATTAGTATTACATCCTATGGAGGCTTTAATTGGATTTCTCAATACATTTGATTGTCATTATAATCACTATTATAATCAGTATATAATCATCATCATTTGATCAGTATTATAATATTATTTATATAAGATAGTTTAATCTTACCAGCAATACCAATGTTACACCACATCGAGGTATGTTTGTGATACAATTCAGTTGCATCTCAGAACAAACCAGCAAGAATTATAGAGGTATTTGCTATGCCTTCTCAACAGAACTGGCCCTTGCCTTATACAATATATTATATTACAAGCTTCATTACAATTGGCCATGATTCAGTAATCTCTGTGTTCCAAGTCAGTTGTGGCCAAAGCAATTTATTCTGTCTTAGATCACAAGTTTGTATTAAACTGTTTATCGTGTACTATAGTATAGCAAGGACCCCTTTTCTTCTATAGGAAAGACAAGGGTGGCAATCAGAATATTTCCTATCTCCGCTAATTGTACTGCAGGATATGTCCTATTCTGATCTATTCTTGCAATCAAGGAAGTCATAGTTATCAGTGTAAATTATGCATATCCTGGAGAACTTTTACAAATTTGAAGGTCCATAAGATTCCATAACTGTGCCTTTTGAGTCTCAGCAGCTATGATGGAGGGACATTGACCTATGGCCACTTCAGCTTCTATGTGTATTAAAATAGTCAAGAGGCCCTGTTGGGTCAGGGTACAAGCGCTTTCCAAGTACTTAGTCCTGTTATTCATCATTATTTGTTGAGTCTGCCTGACCCACTTCGCTAAAACCTCATCTTTTCAGGCTGACTCCTATCGCTTGTTTTCTTCCTGGAAGAAAATTGTCTCTATCTGTTGATTCTAGTTTATGAGCATTTTTCCTTTAAAAGGCAATTCCTCATTACAAGTGAATTCAGCTTTTCTTACAATGCCTAGACTATCTTCTCTCTGCCTAAAGTCTTTTGCTTTTTTGTGGGTCAATGTTGTTTAATCCACCATGCATGTTGTTGGTACTGTGTTCTATTGGCTTAATTGAAGTTAGGATACATGTTGTATGCCCCAAAATGTCTAATTCTTTATGATAGGGTTACATGAGTGGCAGTCACACTTAGATGTAATTTCGTCTGAATATGCAATAAGTCTCCCATAAACTTCCTTGTCTCAATAGAGGGCTGCTTCCCAGGGGAATTAGTACTCAAAACATAAAGCCTACTACTTTATTCTCATCATAAATCCATTGTATTTTTCCATTCTGTTTAATAGTTTTCCTTCCACAAAAACAAAGATGATATGTCTTTGTACACAGCACATTGTAGCATATTGGGCATGTAGATGCTGTATTTTGTCCATTATAACCATGGCCCTTCCTAAGCATTTGGTCGTCAACGTTTATAGATGCATAGTGTTCAGTCTGCTGGAAGTTGTATATCACATCATTTGATGATCTGGCAGGCAGTAGTTTCTGATAATTTCTTCCTAAATAATGTCCTTTGTAACTGGAAAAATAAAAGTCAAGACACTGGCAAATTATTAGAATTCCACTCAGCCACCAACAACTGGTCCATTTGATCATTATTTTATCATTTGACCAAAAGTCTCCCAGAGAAATGCCATTCAGGTTTGCAAGCTTCCAGTCCATCTCATCAAGGTCCAAAAGCAGGGCTGGTCTTGACAACTACAGGAATTCAGCATTTTAAGTGTCTGGTACAATTGTGCTAAGAGACATTCTTTTGCCCTGAGCCTCTTACAAGTTATCAATATAATATTGAATTTCCCTCAAGCATAATCCATTTACTCATTCCTCTGCCCTCAGCCACTATTTCTCCTTCTCTCAATTTGTCATGAACTTGAACCCAAACATTTCCACAGTCAGAAGGAACATGAGGTTTAGCCACTTTGCTGGTCCAGTTTGCTGGAAGCAGTAACACTCTAGCAAGTGTCTCCTCTCTATCCATTCCCATTCATTTAGAGTAGAATTACATAGGTTCAGAATAGTGGGCTGTCTTGACCACTAGGCAATAAAGTTGCATGGACTGTCATCCCAATTTTGCCAGATGGGGTGAAGAGACAATTCATTCCATCAAATCCTAGGAATTTTACCAAAAATGTTTAAAGATACGTAGTTTCTTGCTTAGGGGTTATGCCTGTGTGTGACATTCACAGTTGAGGCCCTGGTCTTGTAACCACTGTACCAGGTAGGAAAAAAGAAAGTTGAAGGGATGCGGGGAGAACTGTGTTGTAATACCAGCACCATCTCCTACCCGCTATTCCTCACATTCCCTACAAAAGTAAAAAAAAAAAAAAAAAAAAAAAAAAAAAAAAAAATCTATGTAGTGGACCCTTTCTTGGCTCCCTCATGTTGAGTGTGAGTACACACTTGCTAAGTTTTGTATGCCAGCCCTTTGTGCTTTTATCTCCTTCCATTTTAGGCCAAAAAAAAGGTTTCAACAGCCTTCCCAATTCTCTATAATTCTCTATCAAATCACTAGTCTGAGGATAACATCTAATATGGTATTTCATTTGATATCTCTTTTTCCATAAGTGTCCACTACAGGCTATAAAGTGTATCTCTCGAAGTAATACACCTTAGCAATTCACCTTGCTACAGTATCTTCTGTCCCAGTTATTATACGGTGTTTTGAGTATTTGCATCTACCACCCAGTCCAGAGTAAGTCTCTGTTCCTTTTAGGAGCCACTTATATCCTCCTGTATTTACTGGTACTAGTCAGATATAACCTAGTTGCCTCCTATGTGCAGGGACTTCCTCTGAAAAAATCTGCCCCATGGCCATCTATAGTCTCTGTCTCTCTTCTTGGCAGATAGGACAGCTCACCATGTTGGCATTTTGTGCTTCAGGCAGGGCGAGAAGAATATGTCAGTGATCAGCCCTCTCTGCATTTCTGCAGCTCTCTGACGTTCGTTCATTCTATGGACCCAGGTATCCACTTCAAGCAAGTGCACCAGGATGTCTACTTGCAGATTCTAGCCACCTTCCAATCCTGGAAAGGAGCTCTTCTGACAGGCATTGACATGTCCTACTTTAATTCACCTCTTAAATTCCCATAGTGATTTCCATTAGCCATGCTCCCTATGGCATCTATTTAATTGTCCAGTTTTCTCCATGTTTCAGTAAGTCAGGGACATTCTAGTAGAGGTTCCAAGGATCTGATATGGAATAAATTGAAATATTGGCAATTATAATGAAAATCTATAGTTTACCAACATTCTTAAAGTAAAACTTTTAATACTAGATTGAGCAGTAACCTGTAGATAAACCTTCAGGTGAACAAGGCACCCTGACACTGGGCATATCTCTTCATATTGAGCGTTTAGCTGAGTGCATGGCAAACTCAATGTCTGATAAATTGTACAAGCTGTAACTCACCAACATATTGTTTTCATGCTGATGTCAGAGTCTTAAATTAATGACCATTGAAATTCAAGCCAAAAAAATGCTGTTCTAACGTCAATCATCTGGAACACAACAAATCTATAGTAAGAAGAAGTCATATCTTACCATAATATACATATTCTAAAGACCAAAGATGTTTAAACTTTGAGAGAATGCTTCATACTTTTTTTTCTAAGAAGGAGGCATACTCATTTTATACAAACCTGTAATCTGGCCCATGACAGAGTAAATACAATAAATTAAAAGGAGGAATGGCACCATTAGTAGCTGATGCTTACTGGAGAAATATAGCAGGTTAGAACCTCAGTAAAGAATAAATCAAAAAACAATTCTAAGAAATAAAACTTTAAGAATTTTAAAAAAACAAAAATATAGAACAATTTATTGAGTAGTAAAACACTTTGCACTTAAAGAAAATAACAAAATATTAAAAACGTAAAATTTGCAGTTTAATATCTCAATTCAAGAAATTAATATCATCAATATCATTAGAAAATAAGCGACTTATGGGAGCTAAGTTTTGGCATTTAAATGAGCAAGTTTTAGTAACTTATAGGGTATACTTATGTGCATTCCACCACAGCCAGACGATCCTGTGCTACTTTATATATATGTCTATTTAATTCACACACAACACATGTGCATTCACACACTGCACAAACATACTCTGAAAAATTCATTGACTATCAAGCCATGATAAGAATATGTATGCTCAAGTTATAAATACCATTTATTTTCTGGATTATGAAAAATATTTTTTTCTCTTTCAGAAACCAATGTCAAAAATATCTTTGCATCTTATATTCTGGAAAAGACGGCAGATATCTTAGAATTAAAGAAAAACAAGATATTGAATTTTTAAAGAATTGATAAATTTTAATACTAAGAAATATAGTGAGTATTTTAATCTACATGGCAGAGGAAAAATATAACAGGCAACTCCAAACATTAGAGAATTATTAATAATTAATAGCCCATCAATCTGTTAACAGCTCTTTGCCATAACATATGAGGGTACACACAGTAGTTTATTATTGAAAGATCACCAACTGCTTATAACTAGGCTGTCAAGAATCATCACAACAAGAATTCTTTAATCATCTTCCAGAAAGGAGTCAGCTCCCTGGAATTATAACTATTGCATAAACAGCTTGTTTGCCTGAAAATACCAGTTTCACACAAATTTCTACTGAATGACTGTTGCTTTCCAGTTCCAGAGCTGGCTGCAGAGGCTAGATTGAGATATTCCAAGTGCCAAATGCCCTGTTTCTGTTTGATAGATTTTTTTTCTCCTTAGAAACATAAAAATAAATAAATAACAATTATTAACAACTCAAAAAATTTGGCCAGACTAAAGCTCATCAAGTTATCAGTGACATGACTAATGGAATAATCACATCATAACTGCAAATAAAGGTTGGCAATGTTTTTCATCCAGAGTATTCATTACTATGCATTTGTTAAGGTACCCATCCAAGGTCTCTAATGGCATGAAATCAGTGAGACAGAATGCTACTGTGGGAGGTCAAATTCATTTCATCCAAGCAGCTCATTTTGCAAATGAGGAAACAGAGGCACACAAATTAGCCAAACCAGTGAGAGGATAAAGACACCCTCTCCTTCAGATCCAGGGTTCTTTCTGCCCACATTAGTCTATCACTTTGAGAGTAGAATCAACATGCACTAAAAATCTGGTGTCTCAAAATCAATGCCTTAAAGGAGCCTGATGAGTAGCACAAATCAGTGCAGTGGACCATACAAGTTCAGTGCTAAATAGACTTAGGGATCCCTAGGGAGTAATGGTGACAGCATTAAAAAAGAGCACATCATGGGCAAGAGGCAATCATGACTTAGCTTCATCCAATTGTTGCCAGAAGGAAATGAGAGTCCACCAGATCTCCCAAATTTTTAAGAGTTTGAAAATATAAATTTCTTAGTAAAATCTCCGGATTTTTAAACACTGGCAATTTTGTTTAATGTAGAAAGACTCTAGGAAGATAGCGGAGTAGGAAGCACCAAAAATCTGTTTCCCCATCTACACAACAATTATGCTAGCAGAATCCGTCTGCTATAAGTATGTTCTAACTCTGACATTTATTGAAAGTTTGCAGCCTCCAGGGGAGGCCTGGATGGTCAATTGTGGTTAAATGTGGTCAAATTCAGCTTTGAGCTCATCAGAAAATAGCTCCTAACCCTCAGCTCCTACACTGCTGCAGGAAGCCTTGCACATATTCCCGAAGCAGCTTGTA
Source organism: Symphalangus syndactylus (assembly GCF_028878055.3). Classification (NCBI taxonomy): domain Eukaryota; kingdom Metazoa; phylum Chordata; class Mammalia; order Primates; family Hylobatidae; genus Symphalangus; species Symphalangus syndactylus. The sequence continues at coordinate 63,099,920 of NC_072425.2, read as the reverse complement.
AGGGCAAGGGTGAACAATAAGGGCCAGGCACAGTGGCTCATCCCTGTAATCCCAGCACTTTGGGAGGCCGAAGCGGGCAGATCACGAAGTCAGGAGACTGAGACCATCCTGGCTAACACGGTGAAACCCTGTCTCTACTAAGAGTAAAAAAAAAAACAAAAAAACAAAACATTAGCCTGGCATGGCAGCATGCACCTGTAGTCCCAGCTACTAGAGAGGCTGAGGCAGGAGAATCACTTGAACCCAGGAGGTGGAGGTTGCAGTGAGCCGAGATAGCAACACTGCACTCCAGCCTGGGCAACAGAGTGAGACTCTGTCTCAAAAATAAAAGAATAAGAACCCTGTTCTCTAAATATTGAGGACCTGTGTTCTGATCACTGAGTGGTACTTCTGATCATGGAGGTACAGACAAACAGGTGGGCAGCCATTGTTGCCCCTGCTCTCCACCATTGATTATACCATTGCTGTAATCAATGGCGAAGAGGGGGCCAACAATCTCCCTCTTTCTGAAGAAACCGCTAGTGGATTTAAAGGACTAGTCCCATTCTGCCCACTTCATCTTTCTTTTTTTCCCTTTTTGGTACCCAACCATTAAAGACTAAGACATTCAAAATCAAAGGTAAATACATGGTCATTTACAAAAGCTAGTGTTATTGTAACAGTGGCTTGTAACTCCACCTTTTATTGTCTACATATTTTAAAATACTAATATATTTTTTAAAGAGCAATCACTACCATAAATGCTAGTGTTATTGAAACTTTGGTTTGTAACTCCACATTTTGTTTTCAACGTAATTTAGGATTATGCATTATAAAATGTATTTTATAATACACTACAAATGCATTATAAAAACAATCATTAGTTTATGTTTTGGGACACATGATGAATAAAGATATAATTTTATGACATCAATAACAGAAAGGCATAGGGATGGAGGTGTGTAGGAGCAGAGTTCTTATATATTACTGAAGTTAAACTGGTATAAATTCAAATTAGAGTGCTATAACTTTAAGATGCGAAATGTAATCCCTATGGTAACCACAAAGAAAAGTTATAGAATATTACAGAAAAGGAAATGAAAAGGTAATTAAAACTTTCATGATGAAAAAAATCAGCTAAACACAAAAGAAGACATTAATGCTTGAAGTGAGATTTTTAAAAAACTATAAAATGTATGAAAATAGAAGAATGACAAACTAATCTATTAAATATAAATGGATTACACTTTCCTATTAAAAGATAAAGATTGGCAAAATAGATGTTTATAAATGAGTACATGATCAAACTATCTGTCTACAAGAGACTCACTTCAACTCTAACATGTAACATGAAGATGTTTAACATCACTAATAACTAGAAAAATGCAAATTACAACCTCAATGAGATTTTTACCTCACACCCATTAGGATGGCTACTCTAAAAAAAAACAACAACAAACAAAAACAGAAAATAATAAATATTGGCAAGGATGTGGAGACATTGGAACCCTTGGGCACTGTTGGTAGGCACGTAAAATGGCACAGCTACTGCAGAAAATGATAAGGCAGTTTCTCAAATATTAACAATAGATTTGACATGTGATATAGCAACTCCACTTTGGATATCCACAAATAGATACCCAAAATTATTGAAAGGAGGGCCTCAAGGTGATATTTGTATGTCCATGTTCATAGCAGCATTATTTACAGTAGTTAAAACATAAAAGCAGCCTAAAAGTATTTGTCCACAAATGAATGAATAAGCAAAATATGGTATACACATACAATAGAATATTATTCAAGGCTTACAGAGGAAGAAAATCCTGTCTTGTTATAACATGGATGAACTTTGAGGACATTATGCTAAGTTGCTAAATGAAACAAACCAGTCACAATAGGAAGAATATTGTCTGATTCCACTTACAGGAGGTAACCAGAGTAGTCAAAAATCATGGAGACTGAAAGACTGAAAGTAAAATAGATGCTGCAGGAAAGGAAGTAATGAAAAGACATTGTTTAAGGGTTAAAAAGTTTCAGTTTTGCAGGATAGAGGAGTTCTGGAGATGGTTGTACAACAATGTAAATGTACTTAACACCATTGAATTGTATATTTAAAAATGGTTCAGATGGTAAATTTTATGTTATATGTACTTTACCACAATAAAAAACGTTTTGAAAAAAAATGCAAACCTTGCTATTTAAAGATATTTGTAACCCAAAGTCAGCCAGAGAGCTAGGAATTTATCTCTGATTTAAACAATTCCCTGCTTGTAATTGGACTCCTGCTGTTCTCTCTTCCTCCCTCTTAGTTCTACAAAATGTTTCCTCTCACCTCTCCACTCATTGCACAAAGTTCTCCTGTTCACATGAGAGAATGTGGCTTATTCACATAACGAAAAGTGTTATAAATTCAACCCTCCTTTGTGTAACAATAAACAGAT